>NW_026729025.1:265000-274147 GCF_030272615.1 Cryptomeria japonica | reverse complement strand
CGCCGACTTGGCACCCACCTCGGCACCCACCTTGACACTTGTGGACCCACCTTGCCACTCACCCTAGCATCGACCCATCCTAGCACCCACCCTGGCACCTTTGCACCCTAGCACTCACCCATCCTAGCACCTAACCTGTGACCCACCTTGACACTCACCCTCGCACCCACCTTGGAACCCAACCTAGCACCCACCCACCCTGACACCAACCCTAGCACCTACCCACCCTTGCACCCACCCTGTGACCCATCTTGGCACCCACCCATCCTACCACTCAACCTATCACCCACCTTCTCACCCACCTTGGCATCCACCTTAGCACCCACCCACACTGGCACCTTGGCACCCACCTCGGGCAAGGTGGGTGCACACCCACCCTGGCACCCAATTTAGAACCCACCGAGCATGTTACCCACCTTGGCACCCACATTGCAGCCCACCCTAGTACCCACCCTATGACCCACATTGGCATCCACACCCTAGCACCCAGGCACCTCGACACCCGCCTTGACACCCACCCTAGCACTGAACCTGTGACCCACCTTGGAACTCACCCTAGAACCCACCCACCCTGTGAACCACCTTGGCATCCACCTTAGCACCCACCCACCTTGGCACCCACTCTAGCACTCACCCATCCTAACACCCAACTTGTTACCCACCTTGGCACCCGCCCTCGCGTCCACCTTGAAACCCACCCTAGCACCCACCCACGCAGGAGCCCACCTTGGCACCCAACCTAACACCCACGCATCCTGGCACCCAACTTGTGACCCACCTTGGAACCCACCCTAGTACCCACCTTTGAACCCACTATATCACCAACCCACCTTGGCACCCACCCTATGACCCTCTTTGGAATCCACCCTAGCACGCACCCACCCTGGCACCCACCATGGAGCGCACCCTAGCACCCACCCACCTCGGCACGCACCTCAACACCCACCTTGGTGTGCGCACTGCGCCAACCTCTCAAAGACCCTATGTGGTGCGCTCCAAAGTGTACACCTTTGGTGCGCTCCAAGGTGCGCACCTTTGGTGCACACCGAGGTGCACACCAAAGTGTGCACCGAGGTGAGCACCAAAGTGCACTCCAGGGTGCACACCAAGGCGTGCACCTTTGGTGCGGTCAATGCAAACGAATTCGGAAGTTGGGGTCGATGTCCTAATCGCTGCTGCAGACTACACGTATGAGAATCGGACAAATAGCTTTATATAGGGGAGGTGTTGCGTTTGATGGGTCGACTCCCCTGGTTGTGTGCACTGCACCAACTTCAAAGACCCTGTCTTGTTTAAGAAGTCAAAAGTTGGGGTGGATGTCCTAATCATTGCTGCAGTCTACGCATGTATGAGAATCAGACAAATAGCTTATATAGGGGAGGTGTTGCATTCGGTGGGTTGACTCCCCTGGTTGTGCGCACTGCGCCAACCTCAAAGACCCCGCATAGCAGAAGAAGTCGGAAGTCGGATTTTGGTGAGCACCAAGGCGTGCACCTTTGGTGCGGTCAACGCAGACGAATTCAGAAGTTGGGGTGGATGTCCTAATCGTTGTTGCAGGCTACACATGTATGAGAATCAGACAAATAGCTTATATAGGGGAGGTGTTGGGTTTGATGGGTCAACTCCCTTGGTTGTGCGCATTACGCCAACCTCAAAGACCTTGTTTTCGTTAAGAAGTCAAAAGTTGGGGTCAATGTCCTAATGGCTCCTGCAGGCTACACATGTATGAGAATCGGACAAATAGCTTATATAGGGGAGGTGTTGGGTTTGATGGGTCGACTCCCCTGGTTGTGCGCATTACGTCAACCTCAAAGACCTTGTTTTCGTTAAGAAGTCAAAAGTTGGGGTCGATGTCCTAATTGCTCCTGTAGACTACACATGTATGAGAATCAGACAAATAGCTTATATAGGGGAGGTGTTGGGTTTGATGGGTTGACTCCCCTAGTTGTTCGCATTACACCAACCTCAAAGACCTTGTTTTCGTTTAGAAGCCGAAAGTTGGGGTCGATGTCCTAATTGCTCCTGCAGGCTACGCATGTATGAGAATCAGACAAATAGCTTATATAGGGGAGGTGTTGGGTTTGATGGGTCGACTCCCCTGGTTGTGCGCATTGCGCCAACCTCAAAGACCCTGCATTGCGGATGAAGTCGAAAGTCAGAGTTTGGTGTGCTACAAGGTGTGGTCGAAGGTGCTCACCTAGGTGTGCACCTTTGGAGCACAGGAAAAGTGCCCTCCAAAAGTGCGCACCTTTGGAGTGCACAAAAGTGCCCTCCAAAAGTGCGCACCTTTGGAGCGCAGAAAAGTGCCCTCCAAAAATTGCCCTCCAAAAGTGCGCACCTTTGGAGCGCAGAAAAGTGCCCTCCAAAAGTGCGCACCTTTGGAGCGCAGAAAAGTGCCCTCCAAAAAGTGCCCTCCAAAAGTGCGCACCTTTGGAGCGCAGAAAAGTGCCCTCCAAAAGTGCGCACCTTTGGAGCGCAGAAAAGTGCCCTCCAAAAAGTGCCCTCCAAAAGTGCGCACCTTTGGAGCGCAGAAAAGTGCCCTCCAAAAAGTGCCCTCCAAAAGTGCGCACCTTTGGAGCGCAGAAAAGTGCCCTCCAAAAAGTGCCCTCCAAAAGTGCGCACCTTTGGAGCGCAGAAAAGTGCCCTCCAAAAAGTGCCCTCCAAAAGTGCGCACCTTTGGAGCGCAGAAAAGTGCCCTCCAAAAAGTGCCCTCCAAAAGTGCGCACCTTTGGAGCGCAGAAAAGTGCCCTCCAAAAGTGCGCACCTTTGGAGCGCACAAAAGTGCCCTCCAAAAGTGCGCACTTTTGGTGCGCACCAAGGCGCTGGTTCGGTCGTTGCAGGCGAGTTCGGAAGTTGGGGTCGATGTCCTGAGCGGAGGTGCAAACTACACAGGTGTCGGAATCGGACAAATAGCTTATATAGGGGAGGTGTATGCTTCGATGGGTCGACTCCCCAGGTTGAGCGCACCGCGCCAACCTCAAAGACCCTACGGTATGGATGAAGTCGGAAGTTGGGTCCGATGACCAATTCGATTAGTAGGTATGCTCATGAGGTCGGAATTTGGGTCCGATGACCTGCCATGTGCAGGAAGGCGAATGTTGACACTGTGCGTTGCAAGGTGCACACCAAGGCGCTGGTGCGGTCTTTTTAGTCGAGTTCGGAAGTTGGGGTCGATGTCCTGATCGGAGGTGCAAGCTACACAGGTGTGGGAATCGGACAAATAGCTTATATAGGGGAGGTGTATGCTTCGTTGGGTCGACTCCCCGGGTTGAGCGCACCGCGCCAACCTCAAAGACCCTACGGTATGGATGAAGTCGGAAGTTGGGTCCGATGACCGATTCGATATGTAGGCATACTCGCGAGGTCGGAATTTGGGTCCGATGACCTGCCACGTGCAGGAAGGCGAATGTTGGCACTGTGCGTTGCAAGGTGCGCACCAAGGCGCTGGTTCGGTCGTTGGAGGCGAGTTCGGAAGTTGGGGTCGATGTCTTGATCGGAGGTGCAAACTACACAGGTGTGGGAATCGGACAAATAGCTTATATAGGGGAGGTGTATGCTTCGTTGGGTCGACTCCCCGGGTTGAGCGCACCGCGCCAACCTCAAAGACCCTACGGTATGGATGAAGTCGGAAGTTGGGTCCGATGACCGATTCGATATGTAGGCATACTCGCGAGGTCGGAATTTGGGTCCGATGACCTGCCATGTGCAGGAAGGCGAATGTTGGGACTGTGCGTCGCAAGGTGCGCACCAAGGCGCTGGTGCCGTCGTTGCAGTCGAGTTCGGAAGTTGGGGTCGATGTCCTGGTCAGAGGTGCAAACTACACAGGTGTGGGAATCGGACAAATAGCTTATATAGGGGAGGTGTATGCTTCGATGGGTCGACTCCCTGGGTTGAGCGCACCGCGCCAACCTCAAAGACCCTACAGTATGGATGAAGTCGGAAGTTGGGTCCGATGACCGATTCGATACGTAGGCATATTGGCGAGGTCTGAATTTGTGTCCGATGACCTGCCATGCGCAGGAAGGCGGAATTTGGGTCCGATGACCGAGTTGATGGCGTGCCATGCGCAGAAAGGCGGAATTTGGGTCCGATGACCGAGTTGATGTTGATGGCCCGCCATGCACAGGAAGGCGGAATTTGGGTCCGATGACCGATTTGAAGGCGTGCCATACGCAAAAAGGCGGAGTTTGGGTCCGATGACCGAGTTGATATTGATGGCCCGCCATGCGCAGGAAGGCGGAATTTGGGTCCGATGACCTGACATACGCATGGAGTCCGACTCGGGGGCCGATGTTCGATTCGATGACTTGCATTGTGGGTAAAGTCGGAAGTTGTGGTCTTTGACCCGATTCGATGACCAGACTTCGGCTGCTTGAGAATCGGACAAATAACTTATATAGGGGAGGTAGTGTTCTCGAGCATCCTCCCCCCGTGCCCGTTTATGTCGATTGATGCTGGTGCTCGACTGGTTGGAGCGCTCGGATGCAAAAATCTTGCACCAGGATTTATCGATTGTGATGGACACGGCAAGTCTCCTGATTGCTATGCAGGAGCTCATCGTGAATCTCTATGCGGCCTTGGTATGGACTCGACCTGCGGAATGGTTCGGCAATGGTAGTCGCTCCAACACGTCCTTGCAATGGCCACAGAGGTGATTCGACTAGAGCTCCAGTCTAGCTTTTGGGTTGCTTGGCGGACTGGTATAGCCGCGATCGAGTTCCGGCCATGAACGTTTTAGATAGCTCTTGGGCTTTCTGGGACGGAAGTCGGAAGTTTGGGCTGTTGTCCGATTTGATGACCATTCTTCGGATGTGTGAGAATCGGACAAATAACTTATATAGGGGACTGTGTTGTCTCACGCAGCCCCCTCCGTGCCCCTCTATCTCGACCGATGTTGGTGCTTGAAAGGGTTGGGATCGCTCGGATTTATAAACGTGCACCACCATTTGTCGAGTGTGAGGGACGCGGCAGGTCTCCTAAATGCTATGCGAGCGCTCTCTGAGAATCTCTATCCGGCCTCGACACAGACTAGTCTTGCTGAATGGTTTGGCACTGGTAGTCGATCCAACACGTCGTTGTTGTGGCCGCCTAGGCGATTCGATTCGAGCCCCCGTCTAGCTTTTGGGTTGCTTGGCGGATTTTGCCCTATCCGCAAGTGAGCTCGGTCCCTAAACGTTCGAGAAACCCGATTGCTATGCGCCGACTCTCTTTCTTGCGAGCCTCCATCTAGCTTTTGGGTCTCTACGGAACGGAAGTCGGAATCTGGGACCGTTGTTTGATTCGACGAGGCAGACTACGGTTGTGCGAGAATCGGACAAATAACTTATATAGGGGAGGTGTTGACTGGAGCATTCTCCCCCGTGCCCCTCTAACTCGACCAATGCTGGCGCTCGAACGGTGGTAGCGCTCGGATTTTCATTGAGCGCCAGCATTGGTCGATTTAGAGGGGCATGCGAGATTCCCGAATGCTATGCGAGGGCTCTAACGGAAATGTCTATTGGTTTCGGTATGGATGCAATTGCGAGTGGTTCGGCAAAGGTAGTCGTTCCGATGCGTCCATGTCGTGGCCAAATCGATAATTCGATTTGAGCCCTCGTATAGCATTTGGGTCTCTCGATGTGATTCCGCATTCCAGTCCCTTTGGGCACTGCTTGAGCCGCATCCCAGGGGGTTCCCTTCCCAATAATCTGCCTCGCAACCCGATTGCTATGCGGTGAGGCTCCTCGGCCGCCTCGGAACTATCTGTGTATCAGACGCATCGCGGGATAAGGGGTTGGCAACGGTAGTCGCCCCAAGCGCGTCCGATGCTTGGACCATTCCGAGGCGGCCCTGAAGCCTCTTCCGTCTAGCCGTTGGGTCCTTCTCGCCGCATCCCTCGCCTCGCACCCCGATTGCTATGCGGTGAGGCTCCTCGGCCGCCTCGGAACTATCTGTGTATCGGACGCGTCGCGGGATAAGGGGTTGTCACTGGTAGTCGCCCCAAGCGCGTCCGATGCTTGGACCATTCCGAGGCGGCCCTGAAGCCTCTTCCGTCTAGCCGTTGGGTCCTTCTCGCCGCATCCCTCGCCTCGCACCCCGATTGCTATGCGGTGAGGCTCCTCGGCCGCCTCGGAACTATCTGTGTATCGGACGCGTCGCGGGATAAGGGGTTGTCATTGGTAGTCGCCCCAAGCGCGTCCGATGCTTGGACCATTCCGAGGCGGCCCTGAAGCCTCTTCCGTCTAGCCGTTGGGTCCTTCTCGCCGCATCCCTCGCCTCGCACCCCGATTGCTATGCGGTGAGGCTCCTCGGCCGCCTTGGAACTATCTGTGTATCGGACGCGTCGCGGGATAAGGGGTTGTCACTGGTAGTCGCCCCAAGCGCGTCCGATGCTTAGACCATTCCGAGGCGGACCCGAAGCCTCTTCCGTCTAGCCGTTGGGTCCTTCTCGCCGCATCCTTCGCCTCGCACCCCGATTGCTATGCGGTGAGGCTCCTCGGCCGCCTCGGAACTATCTGTGTATCGGACGCGTCGCGGGATAAGGGGTTGTCACTGGTAGTCGCCCCAAGCGCGTCCGATGCTTGGACCATTCCGAGGCGGACCCGAAGCCTCTTCCGTCTAGCCGTTGGGTCCTTCTCGCCGCATCCCTCGCCTCGCACCCCGATTGCTATGCGGTGAGGCTCCTCGGCCGCCTTGGAACTATCTGTGTATCGGACGCGTCGCGGGATAAGGGGTTGTCACTGGTAGTCGCCCCAAGCGCGTCCGATGCTTGGACCATTCCGAGGCGGACCCGAAGCCTCTTCCGTCTAGCCGTTGGGTCCTTCTCGCCGCATCCCTCGCCTCGCACCCCGATTGCTATGCGGTGAGGCTCCTCGGCCGCCTTGGAACTATCTGTGTATCGGACGCGTCGCGGGATAAGGGGTTGTCACTGGTAGTCGCCCCAAGCGCGTCCGATGCTTGGACCATTCCGAGGCGGACCCGAAGCCTCTTCCGTCTAGCCGTTGGGTCCTTCTCGCCGCATCCCTCGCCTCGCACCCCGATTGCTATGCGGTGAGGCTCCTCGGCCGCCTTGGAACTATCTGTGTATCGGACGCGTCGCGGGATAAGTGGTTGTCACTGGTAGTCGCCCCAAGCGCGTCCGATGCTTGGACCATTCCGAGGCGGCCCCGAAGCCTCTTCCGTGTAGCCGTTGGGTCCTTCTCGCCGCATCCCTCGCCTCGCACCCCGATTGCTATGCGGTGAGGCTCCTCGGCCGCCTTGGAACTATCTGTGTATCGGACGCGTCGCGGGATAAGGGGTTGTCACTGGTAGTCGCCCCAAGCGCGTCCGATGCTTGGACCATTCCGAGGCGGCCCCGAAGCCTCTTCCGTGTAGCCGTTGGGTCCTTCTCGCCGCATCCCTCGCCTCGCACCCCGATTGCTATGCGGTGAGGCTCCTCGGCCGCCTTGGAACTATCTGTGTATCGGACGCGTCGCGGGATAAGGGGTTGTCACTGGTAGTCGCCCCAAGCGCGTCCGATGCTTGGACCATTCCGAGGCGGACCTGAAGCCTCTTCCCTCTAGCCGTTGGGGCTTTCTCGCCGCATCCCTCGCCTCGCACCCTGATTGCTATGCTGTGAGGCTCCTCGGCCGCCTTGGAACTATCTGTGTATCGGACGCATCGCGGGATAAGGGGTTGGCAGTGGTAGTCGCCCCAAGCGCATCCGATGCTTGGACCATTCCGAGGCGGCCCTGCAGCCTCTTCCGTCTAGCCGTTGGGGCCATCTCGCCGCATCCCCCACCTCGCACCACGATTGCTATGCGGTGAGGCTCCTTGGCCGCCTCGGAACTATCTGTGTATCGGACGCATCGCGGGATAAGGGGTTGTCACTGGTAGTCGCCCCAAGCGCGTCCGATGCTTGGACTATTCCGAGGCGGCCCTGCAGCCTCTTCCGTCTAGCCGTTGGGGCCATCTCGCTGCATCCCCCACCTCCTCGGCCGCCTCGGAACTATCTGTGTATCGGACGCATCGCGGGATAAGGGGTTGGCAGTGGTAGTCGCCCCAAGCGCGTCCGATGCTTGGACTATTCCGAGGCAGCCCTGCAGCCTCTTCCGTCTAGCCTTTGGGGCCATCTCGCCGCATCCCTCGCCTCGCACCCCGATTGCTATGCGGTGAGGCTCCTCGGCCGCCTGGGAACTATCTTCGTATCGGACGCATCGCGGGATAAGGGGTTGTCACTGGTAGTCGCCCCAAGCGCGTCCGATGCTTGGACTATTCCGAGGCGGCCCTGTGGCCTCTTCCGTCTAGCCGTTGGGGCCATCTCGCCGCATCCCCCACCTCGCACCCCGATTGCTATGCGGTGAGGCTCTTCGGCCGCCTTGGAACTATCTTCGTATCGGACGCATTGCGGGATAAGGGGTTGTCACTGGTAGTGGCCCCAAGCGCGTCCGATGCTTGGACTATTCCGAGGCGGCCCTGCAGCCTCTTCCGTCTAGCCGTTGGGGCCATCTCGCCGCATCCCCCACCTCGCACCCCGATTGCTATGCGGTGAGGCTCCTCGGCCGCCTTGGAACTATCTTCGTATCGGACGCATCGCGGGATAAGGGGTTGTCACTGGTAGTCGCCCCAAGCGCGTCCGATGCTTGGACTATTCCGACGCGGCCCTGTGGCCTCTTCCGTCTAGCCGTTGGGGCCATCTCGCCGCATCCCCCACCTCGCACCCCGATTGCTATGCGGTGAGGCTCCTCGGCCGCCTTGGAACCATCTTCGTATCGGACGCATCGCGGGATAGGGGGCTGTCACTGGTAGTCGCCCCAAGCGTGTCCGATGCTTGGACCATTCCTAGGCGGCCCTGAAGCCTCTTCCGTCTAGCCGTTGGGGCCTTCCCGCCCCATCCCTCGCCTCGCACCCCCGATTGCTATGCGGTGAGGCTCCTCGGCCGCCTTGGAACCATCTGTGTATCGGACGCATCGCGGGATAAGGGGTTGGCACTGGCAGTCGCCCCAAGCGCGTCCGATGCTTGGACCATTCCGAGGTGGCCCTGAAGCCTCTTCCGTCTAGCCGTTGGGGCCTTCCCGCCCCATCCCTCGCCTCGCACCCCGATTGATATGCGGTGAGGCTCCTCGGCCGCCTTGGAACTATCTGTGTATCGGACGCATCGCGGGATAAGGGGTTGGCACTGGTAGTCGT
>NW_026729025.1:237500-252500 GCF_030272615.1 Cryptomeria japonica | reverse complement strand
TGCGCGGCCTGGTGGGCACCATGGTGCGCACCAAGGAGCGCTCCGAAGTGTGCTCCAAGGTGCGGCGTGCACGAAGTCGGAGCCCGGTTTGCCCCGGGTACGCACCTCGCGTGCACCTTCGCCGGGGTGGGCACCTCGGCTGGGTTGCGCGCCCTGGTGCGCACCAAGGAGCGCTCCGAAGTGTGCTCCAAGGTGCGGCGTGCACGAAGTCGGAGCCCGGTTTGCCCCGGGTGCGCACCTTCGCCGCGGTGCGCACCATGGCGTGCACGAAGTCGGAGCCCGGTTTGCCCCGGGTGCGCACCTCGCGTGCACCTTCGGCGGGGTTGCGCGCCCTGGTGGGCACCATGGTGCGCACCAAGGAGCGCTCCGAAGTGTGCTCCAAGGTGCGGCGTGCACGAAGTCGGAGCCCGGTTTGCCCCGGGTGCGCACCTCGCGTGCACCTTCGGCGGGGTTGCGCGCCCTGGTGGGCACCATGGTGCGCACCAAGGAGCGCTCCGAAGTGTGCTCCAAGGTGCGGCGTGCACGAAGTCGGAGCCCGGTTTGCCCCGGGTGCGCACCTCGCGTGCACCTTCGCCGCGGTGGGCACCATGGCGTGCACGAAGTCGGAGCCCGGTTTGCCCCGGGTGCGCACCTCGCGTGCACCTTCGCCGGGGTGGGCACCTCGGCTGGGTTGCGCGCCCTGGTGCGCACCAAGGAGCGCTCCGAAGTGTGCTCCAAGGTGCGGCGTGCACGAAGTCGGAGCCCGGTTTGCCCCGGGTGCGCACCTCGCGTGCACCTTCGCCAGGGTGGGCACCTCGGTGCGCACACCTTCTCAATGTTTTCTTGCCTTTTCTGGAAATTGGTGAAGGCAGCGCATCAAAGGTGCGCACCTCGGTGTGCTCCGAGGTGCGAACCCGAGAGCGCTCCGAGGTGCCCACGAAGTCGAAAGTCGGGTTAATTGCATTGTTTTCCCCGGGTGCGCTCCGAGGTGCGCAACATCGGCGCGCACCAAGGAGGGCTCCGAAGTGTGCTCCAAGGTGCGCACGATGGCGTGCACCTCTGGTGCGCACGATTCGGAGCTCGGTTTGACCGGGGTGCGCACACCTTGGCTGGGTTGCGCACCTTTTGTGCGCTCCAAGGTGCGCACGAAGTCGGAGCTCGGTTTGCCCCGGGTGCGCACCTTCGCCAGGGTGCGCACCTTGATGCGCACGCCTTGGCTGGGCTGCGCACCTTGGTGGGCGCCATGGTGCGCACCTTTCGTGCGCTCCAAGGTGCGCACGAAGTCGGAGCTCGGTTTGCCCCGGGTGCGCACCTTGGTGGGCGCCATGGTGCACTCCGAGGTGCCCAAGATTGGTGCGCACCAAGGAGCGCTCCGAAGTGCGCTCCAAGGTGCGCGCGAAGTCGAAAGTTGGGTTAATTGTCCGGTTTGCCTCGGGTGCGCACCTTGCGTGCACCTTCGCCAGGGTGGGCGCCTTGGTGCGCACACCTTGGCTGGGCTGCGCACACCTTGGCACCCGCGTTTCCTTCATTTTAAATTTTTTTTTTTTACAATCTCTCAAGTGGGAAATTCTATAATCTCAACTTTTTTTGCCTTTTCAGGAAACTTTTGAATGGAGCGCATCATTGGTGCGCTCCGAAGTGTGCTCCAAAGCTCTCTCCAGCTGCGTGCACCTGCCCCGGCCGCGCACCCGGCCCCGCCCAGCTTCGCTCACCTGTCCCGGGCGTCTGGTGCGGAACCTTAGAGTAAGAAACATCACCGTGCACCTTGGCCAACGTGCGCGACTCGACCGAGCGCGCACTGGCCGAGGTGCACACCGATTTCACCTGGGTGCGCGCGCAGCACCTCGGGCGCACCGGGGTGCGCGCACAACGCCCGGGTTGCACCGTGGCCTGTGTGCTCGGGGCGCCTCGGGTGCGCGCTCGGTGTCGCCCCCGCGCGCGCGGTAGTGCGGGCAGCGCACCCCGGCCCGGCCCGGCCCCGACGAGAACGCAAATGGGCAAAAGGTTTATTCAAATAGCATTGCGACGCCCGGCGAAAAACTAAAAAAGGGTGCAACACCGGGACTTCCCGGGAGGTCACCCATCCCAGTACTACTCCGGCCCAAGCGCGCTTAACTGCGGAGTTCTGATGGGATCCGGTGCACTAACGCTGGTATGATCGCACCCGTTATGAGCTTGTCGCAGTGTGTACTTAGCAAACCGCGACCCACGTGCGAATCCACCCCGGCCACCCACCCCCGTCGAGGTGCACACCCTCCCTCGCGAAGTGCGCCCCGTTCGCCAAGTGTGAGCCCTGCCCGGGTGCGCGCACCTTGCTAGGGCGTCGGGTGTGCACCCGGCCCGGCCTACGTGCGTGCACCTGGAGGGGGCGTCGTGTGCGTGCAGTGTCCCGTCTGCAACGCGGTGCCCACACACCACCTCGGGCGCAACGACCTGCGCTCACATGTGGGCCGAGTGCACCTTGGTGCATGTTCGGGGCGCCTCGGGTGCACGCTCGATCTTGCCCCGGTGCACCAAGGCGCTCGGTTTGCCCCGGGTGCGCACTTGGTGCAAGGTGGGCACCCAAAATAGGGATCAAGCACCAAAACACAAGTTTCGGGATGCAAAATGGGACCCAAGGACCACAAATGCGTTCCAAGACCCATGATGGGTCCACGAGAACAAAAATGTGTTCCGAGACTTAATAAACAAATATTGGGTTTTAGGAGAAGAAACATGCTCTGATGCCCAAAACGAGAATCGACCCCGAAAAGGCCACAGGCCAAAAGTGGGATGCGAGACAAAAAAAAATGGGACCCGAGGACCAAAATTGGGTTCCCAGGTCGAAGACAGGGCAACCGGACAAGAAACGACCTCTAAGGCTCGAAATGAGTCCCGACGACTAAAACTTGACAAGAAGCACCCATCAGGCACCCAACTCGACACCCATGGGATGCCGACCCACCCGGGCTTCCACCTAGCACACCTTGGCACCCACCCACCCTCGCACCCAACCTCGCACCCAACTTAGCACCTTTGAACCCACATTGGCACTCACCCTGACCCTGGCACCTTGGAACCCACATTGGCACTCACCTTGACCCTGGCACCCACCTTTGCACTCACCTTGGGACCCACCCTGGCTCCCACCTCGGCACCCACCCAGACACCCACCTTGGTTCCTTGGCACCCACCTTGGATCCTTGGCACCCACCCCGACACCCACCTTGGCACGCAACTTGGCTACTTGCCACCCACCTTGGCTCCTTGACGCCCACCCCGACAACCACCCCGTGACCTACCCTGGCTAGGGTTGGTGCACACCCACCCTGGTGCCCACCTTGGCACCCACCCTATGACCCACCTTGGCACGCACCTTAGTACCCACCCCGTTACCCACCCTAGGACCCACCCCGTGACCCACCTTGGCCAGGGTGGGTGCACCCACCCTGGTGCCCACCTTGGCACCCACCCATCCTAGCACCCAGCCTGTGACCGGGCTTGGAACCCAACCTTGCACCCGCACCCGTCTTGGCCAGTGTGGGTGCGCACCCATCCTGGCACCCACGTTGTGACACACCCTTTAACCCACGCACCCTAGCACCCACGTTGGCACCCACCTTGGAACCCAACCTAGCAACTTGGCACCCACCCCGTGACCCACCTTGGCATCCACCATAGCAGTCGCCGACTTGGCACCCACCTCGGCACCCACCTTGACACTTGTGGACCCACCTTGCCACTCACCCTAGCATCGACCCATCCTAGCACCCACCCTGGCACCTTTGCACCCTAGCACTCACCCATCCTAGCACCTAACCTGTGACCCACCTTGACACTCACCCTCGCACC
Organism: Cryptomeria japonica; assembly: GCF_030272615.1. Lineage (NCBI taxonomy): Eukaryota > Viridiplantae > Streptophyta > Pinopsida > Cupressales > Cupressaceae > Cryptomeria > Cryptomeria japonica. The sequence continues at coordinate 248,690 of NW_026729025.1, read as the reverse complement.
CACCTTGGAACCCAACCTAGCACCCACCCACCCTGACACCAACCCTAGCACCTACCCACCCTTGCACCCACCCTGTGACCCATCTTGGCACCCACCCATCCTACCACTCAACCTATCACCCACCTTCTCACCCACCTTGGCATCCACCTTAGCACCCACCCACACTGGCACCTTGGCACCCACCTCGGGCAAGGTGGGTGCACACCCACCCTGGCACCCAATTTAGAACCCACCGAGCATGTTACCCACCTTGGCACCCACATTGCAGCCCACCCTAGTACCCACCCTATGACCCACATTGGCATCCACACCCTAGCACCCAGGCACCTCGACACCCGCCTTGACACCCACCCTAGCACTGAACCTGTGACCCACCTTGGAACTCACCCTAGAACCCACCCACCCTGTGAACCACCTTGGCATCCACCTTAGCACCCACCCACCTTGGCACCCACTCTAGCACTCACCCATCCTAACACCCAACTTGTTACCCACCTTGGCACCCGCCCTCGCGTCCACCTTGAAACCCACCCTAGCACCCACCCACGCAGGAGCCCACCTTGGCACCCAACCTAACACCCACGCATCCTGGCACCCAACTTGTGACCCACCTTGGAACCCACCCTAGTACCCACCTTTGAACCCACTATATCACCAACCCACCTTGGCACCCACCCTATGACCCTCTTTGGAATCCACCCTAGCACGCACCCACCCTGGCACCCACCATGGAGCGCACCCTAGCACCCACCCACCTCGGCACGCACCTCAACACCCACCTTGGTGTGCGCACTGCGCCAACCTCTCAAAGACCCTATGTGGTGCGCTCCAAAGTGTACACCTTTGGTGCGCTCCAAGGTGCGCACCTTTGGTGCACACCGAGGTGCACACCAAAGTGTGCACCGAGGTGAGCACCAAAGTGCACTCCAGGGTGCACACCAAGGCGTGCACCTTTGGTGCGGTCAATGCAAACGAATTCGGAAGTTGGGGTCGATGTCCTAATCGCTGCTGCAGACTACACGTATGAGAATCGGACAAATAGCTTTATATAGGGGAGGTGTTGCGTTTGATGGGTCGACTCCCCTGGTTGTGTGCACTGCACCAACTTCAAAGACCCTGTCTTGTTTAAGAAGTCAAAAGTTGGGGTGGATGTCCTAATCATTGCTGCAGTCTACGCATGTATGAGAATCAGACAAATAGCTTATATAGGGGAGGTGTTGCATTCGGTGGGTTGACTCCCCTGGTTGTGCGCACTGCGCCAACCTCAAAGACCCCGCATAGCAGAAGAAGTCGGAAGTCGGATTTTGGTGAGCACCAAGGCGTGCACCTTTGGTGCGGTCAACGCAGACGAATTCAGAAGTTGGGGTGGATGTCCTAATCGTTGTTGCAGGCTACACATGTATGAGAATCAGACAAATAGCTTATATAGGGGAGGTGTTGGGTTTGATGGGTCAACTCCCTTGGTTGTGCGCATTACGCCAACCTCAAAGACCTTGTTTTCGTTAAGAAGTCAAAAGTTGGGGTCAATGTCCTAATGGCTCCTGCAGGCTACACATGTATGAGAATCGGACAAATAGCTTATATAGGGGAGGTGTTGGGTTTGATGGGTCGACTCCCCTGGTTGTGCGCATTACGTCAACCTCAAAGACCTTGTTTTCGTTAAGAAGTCAAAAGTTGGGGTCGATGTCCTAATTGCTCCTGTAGACTACACATGTATGAGAATCAGACAAATAGCTTATATAGGGGAGGTGTTGGGTTTGATGGGTTGACTCCCCTAGTTGTTCGCATTACACCAACCTCAAAGACCTTGTTTTCGTTTAGAAGCCGAAAGTTGGGGTCGATGTCCTAATTGCTCCTGCAGGCTACGCATGTATGAGAATCAGACAAATAGCTTATATAGGGGAGGTGTTGGGTTTGATGGGTCGACTCCCCTGGTTGTGCGCATTGCGCCAACCTCAAAGACCCTGCATTGCGGATGAAGTCGAAAGTCAGAGTTTGGTGTGCTACAAGGTGTGGTCGAAGGTGCTCACCTAGGTGTGCACCTTTGGAGCACAGGAAAAGTGCCCTCCAAAAGTGCGCACCTTTGGAGTGCACAAAAGTGCCCTCCAAAAGTGCGCACCTTTGGAGCGCAGAAAAGTGCCCTCCAAAAAGTGCCCTCCAAAAGTGCGCACCTTTGGAGCGCAGAAAAGTGCCCTCCAAAAAGTGCCCTCCAAAAGTGCGCACCTTTGGAGCGCAGAAAAGTGCCCTCCAAAAAGTGCCCTCCAAAAGTGCGCACCTTTGGAGCGCAGAAAAGTGCCCTCCAAAAGTGCGCACCTTTGGAGCGCAGAAAAGTGCCCTCCAAAAAGTGCCCTCCAAAAGTGCGCACCTTTGGAGCGCAGAAAAGTGCCCTCCAAAAAGTGCCCTCCAAAAGTGCGCACCTTTGGAGCGCAGAAAAGTGCCCTCCAAAAAGTGCCCTCCAAAAGTGCGCACCTTTGGAGCGCAGAAAAGTGCCCTCCAAAAAGTGCCCTCCAAAAGTGCGCACCTTTGGAGCGCAGAAAAGTGCCCTCCAAAAAGTGCCCTCCAAAAGTGCGCACCTTTGGAGCGCAGAAAAGTGCCCTCCAAAAGTGCGCACCTTTGGAGCGCACAAAAGTGCCCTCCAAAAGTGCGCACTTTTGGTGCGCACCAAGGCGCTGGTTCGGTCGTTGCAGGCGAGTTCGGAAGTTGGGGTCGATGTCCTGAGCGGAGGTGCAAACTACACAGGTGTCGGAATCGGACAAATAGCTTATATAGGGGAGGTGTATGCTTCGATGGGTCGACTCCCCAGGTTGAGCGCACCGCGCCAACCTCAAAGACCCTACGGTATGGATGAAGTCGGAAGTTGGGTCCGATGACCAATTCGATTAGTAGGTATGCTCATGAGGTCGGAATTTGGGTCCGATGACCTGCCATGTGCAGGAAGGCGAATGTTGACACTGTGCGTTGCAAGGTGCACACCAAGGCGCTGGTGCGGTCTTTTTAGTCGAGTTCGGAAGTTGGGGTCGATGTCCTGATCGGAGGTGCAAGCTACACAGGTGTGGGAATCGGACAAATAGCTTATATAGGGGAGGTGTATGCTTCGTTGGGTCGACTCCCCGGGTTGAGCGCACCGCGCCAACCTCAAAGACCCTACGGTATGGATGAAGTCGGAAGTTGGGTCCGATGACCGATTCGATATGTAGGCATACTCGCGAGGTCGGAATTTGGGTCCGATGACCTGCCACGTGCAGGAAGGCGAATGTTGGCACTGTGCGTTGCAAGGTGCGCACCAAGGCGCTGGTTCGGTCGTTGGAGGCGAGTTCGGAAGTTGGGGTCGATGTCTTGATCGGAGGTGCAAACTACACAGGTGTGGGAATCGGACAAATAGCTTATATAGGGGAGGTGTATGCTTCGTTGGGTCGACTCCCCGGGTTGAGCGCACCGCGCCAACCTCAAAGACCCTACGGTATGGATGAAGTCGGAAGTTGGGTCCGATGACCGATTCGATATGTAGGCATACTCGCGAGGTCGGAATTTGGGTCCGATGACCTGCCATGTGCAGGAAGGCGAATGTTGGGACTGTGCGTCGCAAGGTGCGCACCAAGGCGCTGGTGCCGTCGTTGCAGTCGAGTTCGGAAGTTGGGGTCGATGTCCTGGTCAGAGGTGCAAACTACACAGGTGTGGGAATCGGACAAATAGCTTATATAGGGGAGGTGTATGCTTCGATGGGTCGACTCCCTGGGTTGAGCGCACCGCGCCAACCTCAAAGACCCTACAGTATGGATGAAGTCGGAAGTTGGGTCCGATGACCGATTCGATACGTAGGCATATTGGCGAGGTCTGAATTTGTGTCCGATGACCTGCCATGCACAGGAAGGCGGAATTTGGGTCCGATGACCGAGTTGATGGCGTGCCATGCGCAGAAAGGCGGAATTTGGGTCCGATGACCGAGTTGATGTTGATGGCCCGCCATGCACAGGAAGGCGGAATTTGGGTCCGATGACCGATTTGAAGGCGTGCCATACGCAAAAAGGCGGAGTTTGGGTCCGATGACCGAGTTGATATTGATGGCCCGCCATGCGCAGGAAGGCGGAATTTGGGTCCGATGACCTGACATACGCATGGAGTCCGACTCGGGGGCCGATGTTCGATTCGATGACTTGCATTGTGGGTAAAGTCGGAAGTTGTGGTCTTTGACCCGATTCGATGACCAGACTTCGGCTGCTTGAGAATCGGACAAATAACTTATATAGGGGAGGTAGTGTTCTCGAGCATCCTCCCCCCGTGCCCGTTTATGTCGATTGATGCTGGTGCTCGACTGGTTGGAGCGCTCGGATGCAAAAATCTTGCACCAGGATTTATCGATTGTGATGGACACGGCAAGTCTCCTGATTGCTATGCAGGAGCTCATCGTGAATCTCTATGCGGCCTTGGTATGGACTCGACCTGCGGAATGGTTCGGCAATGGTAGTCGCTCCAACACGTCCTTGCAATGGCCACAGAGGTGATTCGACTAGAGCTCCAGTCTAGCTTTTGGGTTGCTTGGCGGACTGGTATAGCCGCGATCGAGTTCCGGCCATGAACGTTTTAGATAGCTCTTGGGCTTTCTGGGACGGAAGTCGGAAGTTTGGGCTGTTGTCCGATTTGATGACCATTCTTCGGATGTGTGAGAATCGGACAAATAACTTATATAGGGGACTGTGTTGTCTCACGCAGCCCCCTCCGTGCCCCTCTATCTCGACCGATGTTGGTGCTTGAAAGGGTTGGGATCGCTCGGATTTATAAACGTGCACCACCATTTGTCGAGTGTGAGGGACGCGGCAGGTCTCCTAAATGCTATGCGGGCGCTCTCTGAGAATCTCTATCCGGCCTCGACACAGACTAGTCTTGCTGAATGGTTTGGCACTGGTAGTCGATCCAACACGTCGTTGTTGTGGCCGCCTAGGCGATTCGATTCGAGCCCCCGTCTAGCTTTTGGGTTGCTTGGCGGATTTTGCCCTATCCGCAAGTGAGCTCGGTCCCTAAACGTTCGAGAAACCCGATTGCTATGCGCCGACTCTCTTTCTTGCGAGCCTCCATCTAGCTTTTGGGTCTCTACGGAACGGAAGTCGGAATCTGGGACCGTTGTTTGATTCGACGAGGCAGACTACGGTTGTGCGAGAATCGGACAAATAACTTATATAGGGGAGGTGTTGACTGGAGCATTCTCCCCCGTGCCCCTCTAACTCGACCAATGCTGGCGCTCGAACGGTGGTAGCGCTCGGATTTTCATTGAGCGCCAGCATTGGTCGATTTAGAGGGGCATGCGAGATTCCCGAATGCTATGCGAGGGCTCTAACGGAAATGTCTATTGGTTTCGGTATGGATGCAATTGCGAGTGGTTCGGCAAAGGTAGTCGTTCCGATGCGTCCATGTCGTGGCCAAATCGATAATTCGATTTGAGCCCTCGTATAGCATTTGGGTCTCTCGATGTGATTCCGCATTCCAGTCCCTTTGGGCACTGCTTGAGCCGCATCCCAGGGGGTTCCCTTCCCAATAATCTGCCTCGCAACCCGATTGCTATGCGGTGAGGCTCCTCGGCCGCCTCGGAACTATCTGTGTATCAGACGCATCGCGGGATAAGGGGTTGGCAACGGTAGTCGCCCCAAGCGCGTCCGATGCTTGGACCATTCCGAGGCGGCCCTGAAGCCTCTTCCGTCTAGCCGTTGGGTCCTTCTCGCCGCATCCCTCGCCTCGCACCCCGATTGCTATGCGGTGAGGCTCCTCGGCCGCCTCGGAACTATCTGTGTATCGGACGCGTCGCGGGATAAGGGGTTGTCACTGGTAGTCGCCCCAAGCGCGTCCGATGCTTGGACCATTCCGAGGCGGCCCTGAAGCCTCTTCCGTCTAGCCGTTGGGTCCTTCTCGCCGCATCCCTCGCCTCGCACCCCGATTGCTATGCGGTGAGGCTCCTCGGCCGCCTCGGAACTATCTGTGTATCGGACGCGTCGCGGGATAAGGGGTTGTCATTGGTAGTCGCCCCAAGCGCGTCCGATGCTTGGACCATTCCGAGGCGGCCCTGAAGCCTCTTCCGTCTAGCCGTTGGGTCCTTCTCGCCGCATCCCTCGCCTCGCACCCCGATTGCTATGCGGTGAGGCTCCTCGGCCGCCTTGGAACTATCTGTGTATCGGACGCGTCGCGGGATAAGGGGTTGTCACTGGTAGTCGCCCCAAGCGCGTCCGATGCTTAGACCATTCCGAGGCGGACCCGAAGCCTCTTCCGTCTAGCCGTTGGGTCCTTCTCGCCGCATCCTTCGCCTCGCACCCCGATTGCTATGCGGTGAGGCTCCTCGGCCGCCTCGGAACTATCTGTGTATCGGACGCGTCGCGGGATAAGGGGTTGTCACTGGTAGTCGCCCCAAGCGCGTCCGATGCTTGGACCATTCCGAGGCGGACCCGAAGCCTCTTCCGTCTAGCCGTTGGGTCCTTCTCGCCGCATCCCTCGCCTCGCACCCCGATTGCTATGCGGTGAGGCTCCTCGGCCGCCTTGGAACTATCTGTGTATCGGACGCGTCGCGGGATAAGGGGTTGTCACTGGTAGTCGCCCCAAGCGCGTCCGATGCTTGGACCATTCCGAGGCGGACCCGAAGCCTCTTCCGTCTAGCCGTTGGGTCCTTCTCGCCGCATCCCTCGCCTCGCACCCCGATTGCTATGCGGTGAGGCTCCTCGGCCGCCTTGGAACTATCTGTGTATCGGACGCGTCGCGGGATAAGGGGTTGTCACTGGTAGTCGCCCCAAGCGCGTCCGATGCTTGGACCATTCCGAGGCGGACCCGAAGCCTCTTCCGTCTAGCCGTTGGGTCCTTCTCGCCGCATCCCTCGCCTCGCACCCCGATTGCTATGCGGTGAGGCTCCTCGGCCGCCTTGGAACTATCTGTGTATCGGACGCGTCGCGGGATAAGGGGTTGTCACTGGTAGTCGCCCCAAGCGCGTCCGATGCTTGGACCATTCCGAGGCGGCCCCGAAGCCTCTTCCGTGTAGCCGTTGGGTCCTTCTCGCCGCATCCCTCGCCTCGCACCCCGATTGCTATGCGGTGAGGCTCCTCGGCCGCCTTGGAACTATCTGTGTATCGGACGCGTCGCGGGATAAGGGGTTGTCACTGGTAGTCGCCCCAAGCGCGTCCGATGCTTGGACCATTCCGAGGCGGCCCCGAAGCCTCTTCCGTGTAGCCGTTGGGTCCTTCTCGCCGCATCCCTCGCCTCGCACCCCGATTGCTATGCGGTGAGGCTCCTCGGCCGCCTTGGAACTATCTGTGTATCGGACGCGTCGCGGGATAAGGGGTTGTCACTGGTAGTCGCCCCAAGCGCGTCCGATGCTTGGACCATTCCGAGGCGGACCTGAAGCCTCTTCCCTCTAGCCGTTGGGGCTTTCTCGCCGCATCCCTCGCCTCGCACCCTGATTGCTATGCTGTGAGGCTCCTCGGCCGCCTTGGAACTATCTGTGTATCGGACGCATCGCGGGATAAGGGGTTGGCAGTGGTAGTCGCCCCAAGCGCATCCGATGCTTGGACCATTCCGAGGCGGCCCTGCAGCCTCTTCCGTCTAGCCGTTGGGGCCATCTCGCCGCATCCCCCACCTCGCACCACGATTGCTATGCGGTGAGGCTCCTTGGCCGCCTCGGAACTATCTGTGTATCGGACGCATCGCGGGATAAGGGGTTGTCACTGGTAGTCGCCCCAAGCGCGTCCGATGCTTGGACTATTCCGAGGCGGCCCTGCAGCCTCTTCCGTCTAGCCGTTGGGGCCATCTCGCTGCATCCCCCACCTCCTCGGCCGCCTCGGAACTATCTGTGTATCGGACGCATCGCGGGATAAGGGGTTGGCAGTGGTAGTCGCCCCAAGCGCGTCCGATGCTTGGACTATTCCGAGGCAGCCCTGCAGCCTCTTCCGTCTAGCCTTTGGGGCCATCTCGCCGCATCCCTCGCCTCGCACCCCGATTGCTATGCGGTGAGGCTCCTCGGCCGCCTGGGAACTATCTTCGTATCGGACGCATCGCGGGATAAGGGGTTGTCACTGGTAGTCGCCCCAAGCGCGTCCGATGCTTGGACTATTCCGAGGCGGCCCTGTGGCCTCTTCCGTCTAGCCGTTGGGGCCATCTCGCCGCATCCCCCACCTCGCACCCCGATTGCTATGCGGTGAGGCTCTTCGGCCGCCTTGGAACTATCTTCGTATCGGACGCATTGCGGGATAAGGGGTTGTCACTGGTAGTGGCCCCAAGCGCGTCCGATGCTTGGACTATTCCGAGGCGGCCCTGCAGCCTCTTCCGTCTAGCCGTTGGGGCCATCTCGCCGCATCCCCCACCTCGCACCCCGATTGCTATGCGGTGAGGCTCCTCGGCCGCCTTGGAACTATCTTCGTATCGGACGCATCGCGGGATAAGGGGTTGTCACTGGTAGTCGCCCCAAGCGCGTCCGATGCTTGGACTATTCCGACGCGGCCCTGTGGCCTCTTCCGTCTAGCCGTTGGGGCCATCTCGCCGCATCCCCCACCTCGCACCCCGATTGCTATGCGGTGAGGCTCCTCGGCCGCCTTGGAACCATCTTCGTATCGGACGCATCGCGGGATAGGGGGCTGTCACTGGTAGTCGCCCCAAGCGTGTCCGATGCTTGGACCATTCCTAGGCGGCCCTGAAGCCTCTTCCGTCTAGCCGTTGGGGCCTTCCCGCCCCATCCCTCGCCTCGCACCCCCGATTGCTATGCGGTGAGGCTCCTCGGCCGCCTTGGAACCATCTGTGTATCGGACGCATCGCGGGATAAGGGGTTGGCACTGGCAGTCGCCCCAAGCGCGTCCGATGCTTGGACCATTCCGAGGTGGCCCTGAAGCCTCTTCCGTCTAGCCGTTGGGGCCTTCCCGCCCCATCCCTCGCCTCGCACCCCGATTGATATGCGGTGAGGCTCCTCGGCCGCCTTGGAACTATCTGTGTATCGGACGCATCGCGGGATAAGGGGTTGGCACTGGTAGTCGTCCCAATCGCATCCGATGCTTGGACCATTCCGAGGCGGCCCTGCAGCCTCTTCCGTTTAGCCGTCGGGGCCTTCCCGCCGCATCCCTCGCCTCGCATCCCGATTCCTATGCGGTGAGTCTTCTCGGCCGCCGCGGAACTATACCTGTTATTGCTACTGCATCCTTCGGCTGGTAACCTCCTCTGCCGCCTTGGAACGTTCTCTTTGTCGGACGCGTCGCGGGATAAGGGGTTGGCACTGGTAGTCGCCCCAAGCGCGCCCGATGCATAGACCGCTCCGAGTCGACCTTGCTTTCAGCCTCTCACATGCATAGACCTCTCTGAGTCGACCCTGCAGCCTCTCACGTTTAGCCTTTGGAATCTCGCCTCACAACATGATTGCTATCCTTGATGCATCCCTTGCCTCGAGCCCTGATTGCTTTCTTGGCTGCATCCCTCCTCTCCTCACAGCCCGGTTGTCATCACTGCTTCATCCGTCGCTTCATGCATTCTGGCTGCTGGGCCCTTCCCACCGCACACCTCGATTGCTATCTCTTCTGCATCACACACCCCGATTGCTATCTCTGCTACATCCCTCGGCTCTCACTTCTGCATCCTTCGCCTCACACCTCGATTGCTATCAATGCTGCATCCGTAACCTCACACCCCGATTGCTATGCGGGGAGGCTCCTTGGCCGCCTTGGAAATTTCTGTGTGTCGGACGCACCGCGGGATAAGGGGTTGGCACTGGTAGTCGCCCCAAGTGCGCCCGATTCTTAGACCGCTTCGAGGTGACCTCGTAGCCTCTTTCGTCCAGGCTTCCTGCCTTCAACGCCCTTTTTACACCTCGATTGCTATGCGCGGGCTCGTTGGCGTCTATCACCTCTCTGCGAAGAGTGGCACGATGATTGTTGGGGTAAATCGTAGCAGTCCGATCTCTGGCCTTGGGCCATTGTGAGGGCTGATCGATTTCCTGTGCGCATCTCGTGTTCGCCCAGTAACAGACTCGACGACTTGTAATCGGTCTTGTTCCCGATTGTTCCTGGAGGTAGTCTTCGGAACTCTTGGATTTGACCTGTCACTCGAACTGTCCTCTTCCGAGGATGCTTGTGTGTGTGTGCTTGTGCCATTTCCTTGGCGGTATTAACGAGATATTAAAGAGCGGAGTGAGCGCCTCGCCCAGCTATGTTTGGGGCTCTCACTCCCTTACCCGGTGTGCGACCGCTTTGCACGTAGGTTGCGGAGCATCGCGACTCTTTCGATGTTTGGCGGTTGTCTTCCGGTGATGCGTTGGTCCCGAAGTGCACGTTACTAGCATTTCTGCCATTGTTCTCGATCTTTGGCACGTTCCTTCGTTGCAATTGGATATATATCTCCGTTTATACGCGCAGGCTTCTCCCGCCTATTCAGCGCTGTCCCACTCTCAGCACTCTCGTGGTCTCCTTGGCTTCTCTCTCCCGTGAGCGAGCTCTCTTCTCGAGTCTTTTCCATGTCCCATGGAGGTTGCCTTGCGAAATTCGGGCACACAAACGTGACCGGATAAGAGCGGAATTGCCTATGAGGAGAAGCTCACCTTAGGGAGCAGCAATGCCGAGTGTTTCGACAGAGGGTAGAGGGGGCGTTGTTTGGGCGGTTGCACAAAAGAGTGCTACGTTTGCACTGAAGGTTGCTTCTTCGTCTCCGACGAACTCTTCGAGGCAAAAAAGCTTGTTTACGGGGTCGAGGTGGGACTGTTCGTGCGAGTTGCGCCACCAAAAGTGCGTAGGGGGCATATACCTGGGAAATGGATGTCTCTGAGTGGCCTTACTCGGTCGCGTGCACGGTGCATTCTCTAACGGCAGGACTGTCGCGAGCATGTGCGGTTCGGATGTTTTCGGGTAAAGGGTTCCGTACGGGATGTTCTTCCCAGGCTCCTGTGAACCGAGACTCTGCATCGTCATGCTCCGGCTCCCGTGGGTGCTTCATGCCTCGTCGAGCTGTTTGTCGTGGACGATTAAGGCCGAGGCCTTCCTTCGAGAGGGGAATTGTTCAGGCTGGTCGAGGCGGGATTGTTCGTGCGGGGTGCACCACCAAAAGTGCGTAGGGGGCATATGCCTGGGAAATGGATGTCTCTGAGTGGCCTTACTCGGTCGCGTGCACGGTGCACAGTCTCACGGCATGACTGTCGCGAGCATCGACGGTGCGGTGGTTTTCGGGTAACCGGGTTCCGTACGGGATGTT
>NW_026729025.1:212500-227500 GCF_030272615.1 Cryptomeria japonica | reverse complement strand
GCGCACCAGGGCGGGCTCAAGATGGCACGCGCGTTCCGTTTTTTTCACTATCTTTCAAAACGGAAATTTTAAAATCTCCTTTTTTTTTTGCCTTTTCTGGAAATTAGTGAAGGCAGCGCATCAAAGGTGCGCACCTCGCTGCCCACCTTGGTGTGCTCTGAGGTGCGCACCCGGGAGCGCTACGAAGTGTGCTCCAAGGTGCGGCGTGCACGTTGTCGGAGCCCGGTTTGCCCCGGGTGCGCACCTCGCCTGCACCTTGGCCGGGGTGGGCACCTTGGCTGGGTTTGCCCAGGGTGCGCTCCGAAGCGGGGTTACTGGAGCGCCCCCTCTTTTTTTGTCAGAGCGTTTGGTGGGGTTTCTCGCATTGGCTCTTCCCAGGCCCGGTTGTTGGGTGCGCTCCCACCCTGGCGCGCGCGAAGTTGGAAGTTGGGTTAATTGCCCGGGCGCGCACCTTCGCCAGGGTGGGCACCTTGGTGCGCACACCTTGGCTGGGCTGCGCACCAGGGCGGGCTCAAGATGGCACCAGCATTCCCTTTTTCTCACTATCTTTCAAAACGGAAATTTTAAAATCTCGTTTTTTTTTTGCCTTTTATGGAAATTAGTGAAGGCATCGCATCAAAGGTGCGCACCTCGCTGCCCACCTTGGTGTGCTCCGAGGTGCCCACCACGGTGCGCAACGCCGGTGCGAACCCGGGAGCGCCCCGATGTGTGCTCCAAGGTGCGGCGTGCACGAAGTCGGACCCCGGTTTGCCCCGGGTGCGCACCTCGCGTGCACCTTGGTGCGCACACCTTGGCTGGGTTGCGCGGCCTGGTGGGCACCATGGTGCGCACCAAGGAGCGCTCCGAAGTGTGCTCCAAGGTGCGGCGTGCACGAAGTCGGAGCCCGGTTTGCCCCGGGTACGCACCTCGCGTGCACCTTCGCCGGGGTGGGCACCTCGGCTGGGTTGCGCGCCCTGGTGCGCACCAAGGAGCGCTCCGAAGTGTGCTCCAAGGTGCGGCGTGCACGAAGTCGGAGCCCGGTTTGCCCCGGGTGCGCACCTTCGCCGCGGTGCGCACCATGGCGTGCACGAAGTCGGAGCCCGGTTTGCCCCGGGTGCGCACCTCGCGTGCACCTTCGGCGGGGTTGCGCGCCCTGGTGGGCACCATGGTGCGCACCAAGGAGCGCTCCGAAGTGTGCTCCAAGGTGCGGCGTGCACGAAGTCGGAGCCCGGTTTGCCCCGGGTGCGCACCTCGCGTGCACCTTCGGCGGGGTTGCGCGCCCTGGTGGGCACCATGGTGCGCACCAAGGAGCGCTCCGAAGTGTGCTCCAAGGTGCGGCGTGCACGAAGTCGGAGCCCGGTTTGCCCCGGGTGCGCACCTCGCGTGCACCTTCGCCGCGGTGGGCACCATGGCGTGCACGAAGTCGGAGCCCGGTTTGCCCCGGGTGCGCACCTCGCGTGCACCTTCGCCGGGGTGGGCACCTCGGCTGGGTTGCGCGCCCTGGTGCGCACCAAGGAGCGCTCCGAAGTGTGCTCCAAGGTGCGGCGTGCACGAAGTCGGAGCCCGGTTTGCCCCGGGTGCGCACCTCGCGTGCACCTTCGCCAGGGTGGGCACCTCGGTGCGCACACCTTCTCAATGTTTTCTTGCCTTTTCTGGAAATTGGTGAAGGCAGCGCATCAAAGGTGCGCACCTCGGTGTGCTCCGAGGTGCGAACCCGAGAGCGCTCCGAGGTGCCCACGAAGTCGAAAGTCGGGTTAATTGCATTGTTTTCCCCGGGTGCGCTCCGAGGTGCGCAACATCGGCGCGCACCAAGGAGGGCTCCGAAGTGTGCTCCAAGGTGCGCACGATGGCGTGCACCTCTGGTGCGCACGATTCGGAGCTCGGTTTGACCGGGGTGCGCACACCTTGGCTGGGTTGCGCACCTTTTGTGCGCTCCAAGGTGCGCACGAAGTCGGAGCTCGGTTTGCCCCGGGTGCGCACCTTCGCCAGGGTGCGCACCTTGATGCGCACGCCTTGGCTGGGCTGCGCACCTTGGTGGGCGCCATGGTGCGCACCTTTCGTGCGCTCCAAGGTGCGCACGAAGTCGGAGCTCGGTTTGCCCCGGGTGCGCACCTTGGTGGGCGCCATGGTGCACTCCGAGGTGCCCAAGATTGGTGCGCACCAAGGAGCGCTCCGAAGTGCGCTCCAAGGTGCGCGCGAAGTCGAAAGTTGGGTTAATTGTCCGGTTTGCCTCGGGTGCGCACCTTGCGTGCACCTTCGCCAGGGTGGGCGCCTTGGTGCGCACACCTTGGCTGGGCTGCGCACACCTTGGCACCCGCGTTTCCTTCATTTTAAATTTTTTTTTTTTACAATCTCTCAAGTGGGAAATTCTATAATCTCAACTTTTTTTGCCTTTTCAGGAAACTTTTGAATGGAGCGCATCATTGGTGCGCTCCGAAGTGTGCTCCAAAGCTCTCTCCAGCTGCGTGCACCTGCCCCGGCCGCGCACCCGGCCCCGCCCAGCTTCGCTCACCTGTCCCGGGCGTCTGGTGCGGAACCTTAGAGTAAGAAACATCACCGTGCACCTTGGCCAACGTGCGCGACTCGACCGAGCGCGCACTGGCCGAGGTGCACACCGATTTCACCTGGGTGCGCGCGCAGCACCTCGGGCGCACCGGGGTGCGCGCACAACGCCCGGGTTGCACCGTGGCCTGTGTGCTCGGGGCGCCTCGGGTGCGCGCTCGGTGTCGCCCCCCGCGCGCGCGGTAGTGCGGGCAGCGCACCCCGGCCCGGCCCGGCCCCGACGAGAACGCAAACGGGCAAAAGGTTTATTCAAATAGCATTGCGACGCCCGGCGAAAAACTAAAAAAGGGTGCAACACCGGGACTTCCCGGGAGGTCACCCATCCCAGTACTACTCCGGCCCAAGCGCGCTTAACTGCGGAGTTCTGATGGGATCCGGTGCACTAACGCTGGTATGATCGCACCCGTTATGAGCTTGTCGCAGTGTGTACTTAGCAAACCGCGACCCACGTGCGAATCCACCCCGGCCACCCACCCCCGTCGAGGTGCACACCCTCCCTCGCGAAGTGCGCCCCGTTCGCCAAGTGTGAGCCCTGCCCGGGTGCGCGCACCTTGCTAGGGCGTCGGGTGTGCACCCGGCCCGGCCTACGTGCGTGCACCTGGAGGGGGCGTCGTGTGCGTGCAGTGTCCCGTCTGCAACGCGGTGCCCACACACCACCTCGGGCGCAACGACCTGCGCTCACATGTGGGCCGAGTGCACCTTGGTGCATGTTCGGGGCGCCTCGGGTGCACGCTCGATCTTGCCCTGGTGCACCAAGGCGCTCGGTTTGCCCCGGGTGCGCACTTGGTGCAAGGTGGGCACCCAAAATAGGGATCAAGCACCAAAACACAAGTTTCGGGATGCAAAATGGGACCCAAGGACCACAAATGCGTTCCAAGACCCATGATGGGTCCACGAGAACAAAAATGTGTTCCGAGACTTAATAAACAAATATTGGGTTTTAGGAGAAGAAACATGCTCTGATGCCCAAAACGAGAATCGACCCCGAAAAGGCCACAGGCCAAAAGTGGGATGCGAGACAAAAAAAAATGGGACCCGAGGACCAAAATTGGGTTCCCAGGTCGAAGACAGGGCAACCGGACAAGAAACGACCTCTAAGGCTCGAAATGAGTCCCGACGACTAAAACTTGACAAGAAGCACCCATCAGGCACCCAACTCGACACCCATGGGATGCCGACCCACCCGGGCTTCCACCTAGCACACCTTGGCACCCACCCACCCTCGCACCCAACCTCGCACCCAACTTAGCACCTTTGAACCCACATTGGCACTCACCCTGACCCTGGCACCTTGGAACCCACATTGGCACTCACCTTGACCCTGGCACCCACCTTTGCACTCACCTTGGGACCCACCCTGGCTCCCACCTCGGCACCCACCCAGACACCCACCTTGGTTCCTTGGCACCCACCTTGGATCCTTGGCACCCACCCCGACACCCACCTTGGCACGCAACTTGGCTACTTGCCACCCACCTTGGCTCCTTGACGCCCACCCCGACAACCACCCCGTGACCTACCCTGGCTAGGGTTGGTGCACACCCACCCTGGTGCCCACCTTGGCACCCACCCTATGACCCACCTTGGCACGCACCTTAGTACCCACCCCGTTACCCACCCTAGGACCCACCCCGTGACCCACCTTGGCCAGGGTGGGTGCACCCACCCTGGTGCCCACCTTGGCACCCACCCATCCTAGCACCCAGCCTGTGACCGGGCTTGGAACCCAACCTTGCACCCGCACCCGTCTTGGCCAGTGTGGGTGCGCACCCATCCTGGCACCCACGTTGTGACACACCCTTTAACCCACGCACCCTAGCACCCACGTTGGCACCCACCTTGGAACCCAACCTAGCAACTTGGCACCCACCCCGTGACCCACCTTGGCATCCACCATAGCAGTCGCCGACTTGGCACCCACCTCGGCACCCACCTTGACACTTGTGGACCCACCTTGCCACTCACCCTAGCATCGACCCATCCTAGCACCCACCCTGGCACCTTTGCACCCTAGCACTCACCCATCCTAGCACCTAACCTGTGACCCACCTTGACACTCACCCTCGCACCCACCTTGGAACCCAACCTAGCACCCACCCACCCTGACACCAACCCTAGCACCTACCCACCCTTGCACCCACCCTGTGACCCATCTTGGCACCCACCCATCCTACCACTCAACCTATCACCCACCTTCTCACCCACCTTGGCATCCACCTTAGCACCCACCCACACTGGCACCTTGGCACCCACCTCGGGCAAGGTGGGTGCACACCCACCCTGGCACCCAATTTAGAACCCACCGAGCATGTTACCCACCTTGGCACCCACATTGCAGCCCACCCTAGTACCCACCCTATGACCCACATTGGCATCCACACCCTAGCACCCAGGCACCTCGACACCCGCCTTGACACCCACCCTAGCACTGAACCTGTGACCCACCTTGGAACTCACCCTAGAACCCACCCACCCTGTGAACCACCTTGGCATCCACCTTAGCACCCACCCACCTTGGCACCCACTCTAGCACTCACCCATCCTAACACCCAACTTGTTACCCACCTTGGCACCCGCCCTCGCGTCCACCTTGAAACCCACCCTAGCACCCACCCACGCAGGAGCCCACCTTGGCACCCAACCTAACACCCACGCATCCTGGCACCCAACTTGTGACCCACCTTGGAACCCACCCTAGTACCCACCTTTGAACCCACTATATCACCAACCCACCTTGGCACCCACCCTATGACCCTCTTTGGAATCCACCCTAGCACGCACCCACCCTGGCACCCACCATGGAGCGCACCCTAGCACCCACCCACCTCGGCACGCACCTCAACACCCACCTTGGTGTGCGCACTGCGCCAACCTCTCAAAGACCCTATGTGGTGCGCTCCAAAGTGTACACCTTTGGTGCGCTCCAAGGTGCGCACCTTTGGTGCACACCGAGGTGCACACCAAAGTGTGCACCGAGGTGAGCACCAAAGTGCACTCCAGGGTGCACACCAAGGCGTGCACCTTTGGTGCGGTCAATGCAAACGAATTCGGAAGTTGGGGTCGATGTCCTAATCGCTGCTGCAGACTACACGTATGAGAATCGGACAAATAGCTTTATATAGGGGAGGTGTTGCGTTTGATGGGTCGACTCCCCTGGTTGTGTGCACTGCACCAACTTCAAAGACCCTGTCTTGTTTAAGAAGTCAAAAGTTGGGGTGGATGTCCTAATCATTGCTGCAGTCTACGCATGTATGAGAATCAGACAAATAGCTTATATAGGGGAGGTGTTGCATTCGGTGGGTTGACTCCCCTGGTTGTGCGCACTGCGCCAACCTCAAAGACCCCGCATAGCAGAAGAAGTCGGAAGTCGGATTTTGGTGAGCACCAAGGCGTGCACCTTTGGTGCGGTCAACGCAGACGAATTCAGAAGTTGGGGTGGATGTCCTAATCGTTGTTGCAGGCTACACATGTATGAGAATCAGACAAATAGCTTATATAGGGGAGGTGTTGGGTTTGATGGGTCAACTCCCTTGGTTGTGCGCATTACGCCAACCTCAAAGACCTTGTTTTCGTTAAGAAGTCAAAAGTTGGGGTCAATGTCCTAATGGCTCCTGCAGGCTACACATGTATGAGAATCGGACAAATAGCTTATATAGGGGAGGTGTTGGGTTTGATGGGTCGACTCCCCTGGTTGTGCGCATTACGTCAACCTCAAAGACCTTGTTTTCGTTAAGAAGTCAAAAGTTGGGGTCGATGTCCTAATTGCTCCTGTAGACTACACATGTATGAGAATCAGACAAATAGCTTATATAGGGGAGGTGTTGGGTTTGATGGGTTGACTCCCCTAGTTGTTCGCATTACACCAACCTCAAAGACCTTGTTTTCGTTTAGAAGCCGAAAGTTGGGGTCGATGTCCTAATTGCTCCTGCAGGCTACGCATGTATGAGAATCAGACAAATAGCTTATATAGGGGAGGTGTTGGGTTTGATGGGTCGACTCCCCTGGTTGTGCGCATTGCGCCAACCTCAAAGACCCTGCATTGCGGATGAAGTCGAAAGTCAGAGTTTGGTGTGCTACAAGGTGTGGTCGAAGGTGCTCACCTAGGTGTGCACCTTTGGAGCACAGGAAAAGTGCCCTCCAAAAGTGCGCACCTTTGGAGTGCACAAAAGTGCCCTCCAAAAGTGCGCACCTTTGGAGCGCAGAAAAGTGCCCTCCAAAAAGTGCCCTCCAAAAGTGCGCACCTTTGGAGCGCAGAAAAGTGCCCTCCAAAAAGTGCCCTCCAAAAGTGCGCACCTTTGGAGCGCAGAAAAGTGCCCTCCAAAAAGTGCCCTCCAAAAGTGCGCACCTTTGGAGCGCAGAAAAGTGCCCTCCAAAAGTGCGCACCTTTGGAGCGCAGAAAAGTGCCCTCCAAAAAGTGCCCTCCAAAAGTGCGCACCTTTGGAGCGCAGAAAAGTGCCCTCCAAAAAGTGCCCTCCAAAAGTGCGCACCTTTGGAGCGCAGAAAAGTGCCCTCCAAAAAGTGCCCTCCAAAAGTGCGCACCTTTGGAGCGCAGAAAAGTGCCCTCCAAAAAGTGCCCTCCAAAAGTGCGCACCTTTGGAGCGCAGAAAAGTGCCCTCCAAAAAGTGCCCTCCAAAAGTGCGCACCTTTGGAGCGCAGAAAAGTGCCCTCCAAAAGTGCGCACCTTTGGAGCGCACAAAAGTGCCCTCCAAAAGTGCGCACTTTTGGTGCGCACCAAGGCGCTGGTTCGGTCGTTGCAGGCGAGTTCGGAAGTTGGGGTCGATGTCCTGAGCGGAGGTGCAAACTACACAGGTGTCGGAATCGGACAAATAGCTTATATAGGGGAGGTGTATGCTTCGATGGGTCGACTCCCCAGGTTGAGCGCACCGCGCCAACCTCAAAGACCCTACGGTATGGATGAAGTCGGAAGTTGGGTCCGATGACCAATTCGATTAGTAGGTATGCTCATGAGGTCGGAATTTGGGTCCGATGACCTGCCATGTGCAGGAAGGCGAATGTTGACACTGTGCGTTGCAAGGTGCACACCAAGGCGCTGGTGCGGTCTTTTTAGTCGAGTTCGGAAGTTGGGGTCGATGTCCTGATCGGAGGTGCAAGCTACACAGGTGTGGGAATCGGACAAATAGCTTATATAGGGGAGGTGTATGCTTCGTTGGGTCGACTCCCCGGGTTGAGCGTACCGCGCCAACCTCAAAGACCCTACGGTATGGATGAAGTCGGAAGTTGGGTCCGATGACCGATTCGATATGTAGGCATACTCGCGAGGTCGGAATTTGGGTCCGATGACCTGCCACGTGCAGGAAGGCGAATGTTGGCACTGTGCGTTGCAAGGTGCGCACCAAGGCGCTGGTTCGGTCGTTGGAGGCGAGTTCGGAAGTTGGGGTCGATGTCTTGATCGGAGGTGCAAACTACACAGGTGTGGGAATCGGACAAATAGCTTATATAGGGGAGGTGTATGCTTCGTTGGGTCGACTCCCCGGGTTGAGCGCACCGCGCCAACCTCAAAGACCCTACGGTATGGATGAAGTCGGAAGTTGGGTCCGATGACCGATTCGATATGTAGGCATACTCGCGAGGTCGGAATTTGGGTCCGATGACCTGCCATGTGCAGGAAGGCGAATGTTGGGACTGTGCGTCGCAAGGTGCGCACCAAGGCGCTGGTGCCGTCGTTGCAGTCGAGTTCGGAAGTTGGGGTCGATGTCCTGGTCAGAGGTGCAAACTACACAGGTGTGGGAATCGGACAAATAGCTTATATAGGGGAGGTGTATGCTTCGATGGGTCGACTCCCTGGGTTGAGCGCACCGCGCCAACCTCAAAGACCCTACAGTATGGATGAAGTCGGAAGTTGGGTCCGATGACCGATTCGATACGTAGGCATATTGGCGAGGTCTGAATTTGTGTCCGATGACCTGCCATGCGCAGGAAGGCGGAATTTGGGTCCGATGACCGAGTTGATGGCGTGCCATGCGCAGAAAGGCGGAATTTGGGTCCGATGACCGAGTTGATGTTGATGGCCCGCCATGCACAGGAAGGCGGAATTTGGGTCCGATGACCGATTTGAAGGCGTGCCATACGCAAAAAGGCGGAGTTTGGGTCCGATGACCGAGTTGATATTGATGGCCCGCCATGCGCAGGAAGGCGGAATTTGGGTCCGATGACCTGACATACGCATGGAGTCCGACTCGGGGGCCGATGTTCGATTCGATGACTTGCATTGTGGGTAAAGTCGGAAGTTGTGGTCTTTGACCCGATTCGATGACCAGACTTCGGCTGCTTGAGAATCGGACAAATAACTTATATAGGGGAGGTAGTGTTCTCGAGCATCCTCCCCCCGTGCCCGTTTATGTCGATTGATGCTGGTGCTCGACTGGTTGGAGCGCTCGGATGCAAAAATCTTGCACCAGGATTTATCGATTGTGATGGACACGGCAAGTCTCCTGATTGCTATGCAGGAGCTCATCGTGAATCTCTATGCGGCCTTGGTATGGACTCGACCTGCGGAATGGTTCGGCAATGGTAGTCGCTCCAACACGTCCTTGCAATGGCCACAGAGGTGATTCGACTAGAGCTCCAGTCTAGCTTTTGGGTTGCTTGGCGGACTGGTATAGCCGCGATCGAGTTCCGGCCATGAACGTTTTAGATAGCTCTTGGGCTTTCTGGGACGGAAGTCGGAAGTTTGGGCTGTTGTCCGATTTGATGACCATTCTTCGGATGTGTGAGAATCGGACAAATAACTTATATAGGGGACTGTGTTGTCTCACGCAGCCCCCTCCGTGCCCCTCTATCTCGACCGATGTTGGTGCTTGAAAGGGTTGGGATCGCTCGGATTTATAAACGTGCACCACCATTTGTCGAGTGTGAGGGACGCGGCAGGTCTCCTAAATGCTATGCGGGCGCTCTCTGAGAATCTCTATCCGGCCTCGACACAGACTAGTCTTGCTGAATGGTTTGGCACTGGTAGTCGATCCAACACGTCGTTGTTGTGGCCGCCTAGGCGATTCGATTCGAGCCCCCGTCTAGCTTTTGGGTTGCTTGGCGGATTTTGCCCTATCCGCAAGTGAGCTCGGTCCCTAAACGTTCGAGAAACCCGATTGCTATGCGCCGACTCTCTTTCTTGCGAGCCTCCATCTAGCTTTTGGGTCTCTACGGAACGGAAGTCGGAATCTGGGACCGTTGTTTGATTCGACGAGGCAGACTACGGTTGTGCGAGAATCGGACAAATAACTTATATAGGGGAGGTGTTGACTGGAGCATTCTCCCCCGTGCCCCTCTAACTCGACCAATGCTGGCGCTCGAACGGTGGTAGCGCTCGGATTTTCATTGAGCGCCAGCATTGGTCGATTTAGAGGGGCATGCGAGATTCCCGAATGCTATGCGAGGGCTCTAACGGAAATGTCTATTGGTTTCGGTATGGATGCAATTGCGAGTGGTTCGGCAAAGGTAGTCGTTCCGATGCGTCCATGTCGTGGCCAAATCGATAATTCGATTTGAGCCCTCGTATAGCATTTGGGTCTCTCGATGTGATTCCGCATTCCAGTCCCTTTGGGCACTGCTTGAGCCGCATCCCAGGGGGTTCCCTTCCCAATAATCTGCCTCGCAACCCGATTGCTATGCGGTGAGGCTCCTCGGCCGCCTCGGAACTATCTGTGTATCAGACGCATCGCGGGATAAGGGGTTGGCAACGGTAGTCGCCCCAAGCGCGTCCGATGCTTGGACCATTCCGAGGCGGCCCTGAAGCCTCTTCCGTCTAGCCGTTGGGTCCTTCTCGCCGCATCCCTCGCCTCGCACCCCGATTGCTATGCGGTGAGGCTCCTCGGCCGCCTCGGAACTATCTGTGTATCGGACGCGTCGCGGGATAAGGGGTTGTCACTGGTAGTCGCCCCAAGCGCGTCCGATGCTTGGACCATTCCGAGGCGGCCCTGAAGCCTCTTCCGTCTAGCCGTTGGGTCCTTCTCGCCGCATCCCTCGCCTCGCACCCCGATTGCTATGCGGTGAGGCTCCTCGGCCGCCTCGGAACTATCTGTGTATCGGACGCGTCGCGGGATAAGGGGTTGTCATTGGTAGTCGCCCCAAGCGCGTCCGATGCTTGGACCATTCCGAGGCGGCCCTGAAGCCTCTTCCGTCTAGCCGTTGGGTCCTTCTCGCCGCATCCCTCGCCTCGCACCCCGATTGCTATGCGGTGAGGCTCCTCGGCCGCCTTGGAACTATCTGTGTATCGGACGCGTCGCGGGATAAGGGGTTGTCACTGGTAGTCGCCCCAAGCGCGTCCGATGCTTAGACCATTCCGAGGCGGACCCAAAGCCTCTTCCGTCTAGCCGTTGGGTCCTTCTCGCCGCATCCTTCGCCTCGCACCCCGATTGCTATGCGGTGAGGCTCCTCGGCCGCCTCGGAACTATCTGTGTATCGGACGCGTCGCGGGATAAGGGGTTGTCACTGGTAGTCGCCCCAAGCGCGTCCGATGCTTGGACCATTCCGAGGCGGACCCGAAGCCTCTTCCGTCTAGCCGTTGGGTCCTTCTCGCCGCATCCCTCGCCTCGCACCCCGATTGCTATGCGGTGAGGCTCCTCGGCCGCCTTGGAACTATCTGTGTATCGGACGCGTCGCGGGATAAGGGGTTGTCACTGGTAGTCGCCCCAAGCGCGTCCGATGCTTGGACCATTCCGAGGCGGACCCGAAGCCTCTTCCGTCTAGCCGTTGGGTCCTTCTCGCCGCATCCCTCGCCTCGCACCCCGATTGCTATGCGGTGAGGCTCCTCGGCCGCCTTGGAACTATCTGTGTATCGGACGCGTCGCGGGATAAGGGGTTGTCACTGGTAGTCGCCCCAAGCGCGTCCGATGCTTGGACCATTCCGAGGCGGACCCGAAGCCTCTTCCGTCTAGCCGTTGGGTCCTTCTCGCCGCATCCCTCGCCTCGCACCCCGATTGCTATGCGGTGAGGCTCCTCGGCCGCCTTGGAACTATCTGTGTATCGGACGCGTCGCGGGATAAGGGGTTGTCACTGGTAGTCGCCCCAAGCGCGTCCGATGCTTGGACCATTCCGAGGCGGCCCCGAAGCCTCTTCCGTGTAGCCGTTGGGTCCTTCTCGCCGCATCCCTCGCCTCGCACCCCGATTGCTATGCGGTGAGGCTCCTCGGCCGCCTTGGAACTATCTGTGTATCGGACGCGTCGCGGGATAAGGGGTTGTCACTGGTAGTCGCCCCAAGCGCGTCCGATGCTTGGACCATTCCGAGGCGGCCCCGAAGCCTCTTCCGTGTAGCCGTTGGGTCCTTCTCGCCGCATCCCTCGCCTCGCACCCCGATTGCTATGCGGTGAGGCTCCTCGGCCGCCTTGGAACTATCTGTGTATCGGACGCGTCGCGGGATAAGGGGTTGTCACTGGTAGTCGCCCCAAGCGCGTCCGATGCTTGGACCATTCCGAGGCGGACCTGAAGCCTCTTCCCTCTAGCCGTTGGGGCTTTCTCGCCGCATCCCTCGCCTCGCACCCTGATTGCTATGCTGTGAGGCTCCTCGGCCGCCTTGGAACTATCTGTGTATCGGACGCATCGCGGGATAAGGGGTTGGCAGTGGTAGTCGCCCCAAGCGCATCCGATGCTTGGACCATTCCGAGGCGGCCCTGCAGCCTCTTCCGTCTAGCCGTTGGGGCCATCTCGCCGCATCCCCCACCTCGCACCACGATTGCTATGCGGTGAGGCTCCTTGGCCGCCTCGGAACTATCTGTGTATCGGACGCATCGCGGGATAAGGGGTTGTCACTGGTAGTCGCCCCAAGCGCGTCCGATGCTTGGACTATTCCGAGGCGGCCCTGCAGCCTCTTCCGTCTAGCCGTTGGGGCCATCTCGCTGCATCCCCCACCTCCTCGGCCGCCTCGGAACTATCTGTGTATCGGACGCATCGCGGGATAAGGGGTTGGCAGTGGTAGTCGCCCCAAGCGCGTCCGATGCTTGGACTATTCCGAGGCAGCCCTGCAGCCTCTTCCGTCTAGCCTTTGGGGCCATCTCGCCGCATCCCTCGCCTCGCACCCCGATTGCTATGCGGTGAGGCTCCTCGGCCGCCTGGGAACTATCTTCGTATCGGACGCATCGCGGGATAAGGGGTTGTCACTGGTAGTCGCCCCAAGCGCGTCCGATGCTTGGACTATTCCGAGGCGGCCCTGTGGCCTCTTCCGTCTAGCCGTTGGGGCCATCTCGCCGCATCCCCCACCTCGCACCCCGATTGCTATGCGGTGAGGCTCTTCGGCCGCCTTGGAACTATCTTCGTATCGGACGCATTGCGGGATAAGGGGTTGTCACTGGTAGTGGCCCCAAGCGCGTCCGATGCTTGGACTATTCCGAGGCGGCCCTGCAGCCTCTTCCGTCTAGCCGTTGGGGCCATCTCGCCGCATCCCCCACCTCGCACCCCGATTGCTATGCGGTGAGGCTCCTCGGCCGCCTTGGAACTATCTTCGTATCGGACGCATCGCGGGATAAGGGGTTGTCACTGGTAGTCGCCCCAAGCGCGTCCGATGCTTGGACTATTCCGACGCGGCCCTGTGGCCTCTTCCGTCTAGCCGTTGGGGCCATCTCGCCGCATCCCCCACCTCGCACCCCGATTGCTATGCGGTGAGGCTCCTCGGCCGCCTTGGAACCATCTTCGTATCGGATGCATCGCGGGATAGGGGGCTGTCACTGGTAGTCGCCCCAAGCGTGTCCGATGCTTGGACCATTCCTAGGCGGCCCTGAAGCCTCTTCCGTCTAGCCGTTGGGGCCTTCCCGCCCCATCCCTCGCCTCGCACCCCCGATTGCTATGCGGTGAGGCTCCTCGGCCGCCTTGGAACCATCTGTGTATCGGACGCATCGCGGGATAAGGGGTTGGCACTGGCAGTCGCCCCAAGCGCGTCCGATGCTTGGACCATTCCGAGGTGGCCCTGAAGCCTCTTCCGTCTAGCCGTTGGGGCCTTCCCGCCCCATCCCTCGCCTCGCACCCCGATTGATATGCGGTGAGGCTCCTCGGCCGCCTTGGAACTATCTGTGTATCGGACGCATCGCGGGATAAGGGGTTGGCACTGGTAGTCGTCCCAATCGCATCCGATGCTTGGACCATTCCGAGGCGGCCCTGCAGCCTCTTCCGTTTAGCCGTCGGGGCCTTCCCGCCGCATCCCTCGCCTCGCATCCCGATTCCTATGCGGTGAGTCTTCTCGGCCGCCGCGGAACTATACCTGTTATTGCTACTGCATCCTTCGGCTGGTAACCTCCTCTGCCGCCTTGGAACGTTCTCTTTGTCGGACGCGTCGCGGGATAAGGGGTTGGCACTGGTAGTCGCCCCAAGCGCGCCCGATGCATAGACCGCTCCGAGTCGACCTTGCTTTCAGCCTCTCACATGCATAGACCTCTCTGAGTCGACCCTGCAGCCTCTCACGTTTAGCCTTTGGAATCTCGCCTCACAACATGATTGCTATCCTTGATGCATCCCTTGCCTCGAGCCCTGATTGCTTTCTTGGCTGCATCCCTCCTCTCCTCACAGCCCGGTTGTCATCACTGCTTCATCCGTCGCTTCATGCATTCTGGCTGCTGGGCCCTTCCCACCGCACACCTCGATTGCTATCTCTTCTGCATCACACACCCCGATTGCTATCTCTGCTACATCCCTCGGCTCTCACTTCTGCATCCTTCGCCTCACACCTCGATTGCTATCAATGCTGCATCCGTAACCTCACACCCCGATTGCTATGCGGGGAGGCTCCTTGGCCGCCTTGGAAATTTCTGTGTGTCGGACGCACCGCGGGATAAGGGGTTGGCACTGGTAGTCGCCCCAAGTGCGCCCGATTCTTAGACCGCTTCGAGGTGACCTCGTAGCCTCTTTCGTCCAGGCTTCCTGCCTTCAACGCCCTTTTTACACCTCGATTGCTATGCGCGGGCTCGTTGGCGTCTATCACCTCTCTGCGAAGAGTGGCACGATGATTGTTGGGGTAAATCGTAGCAGTCCGATCTCTGGCCTTGGGCCATTGTGAGGGCTGATCGATTTCCTGTGCGCATCTCGTGTTCGCCCAGTAACAGACTCGACGACTTGTAATCGGTCTTGTTCCCGATTGTTCCTGGAGGTAGTCTTCGGAACTCTTGGATTTGACCTGTCACTCGAACTGTCCTCTTCCGAGGATGCTTGTGTGTGTGTGCTTGTGCCATTTCCTTGGCGGTATTAACGAGATATTAAAGAGCGGAGTGAGCGCCTCGCCCAGCTATGTTTGGGGCTCTCACTCCCTTACCCGGTGTGCGACCGCTTTGCACGTAGGTTGCGGAGCATCGCGACTCTTTCGATGTTTGGCGGTTGTCTTCCGGTGATGCGTCGGTCCCGAAGTGCACGTTACTAGCATTTCTGCCATTGTTCTCGATCTTTGGCACGTTCCTTCGTTGCAATTGGATATATATCTCCGTTTATACGCGCAGGCTTCTCCCGCCTATTCAGCGCTGTCCC
>NW_026729025.1:180000-202500 GCF_030272615.1 Cryptomeria japonica | reverse complement strand
GGGCACCCGGGAGTGCTTTGAAGTGTGCTCCAAGGTGCTGCGTGCACGTTGTCGGAGCCCGGTTTGCCCCGGGTGCGCACCTCGCGTGCACCTTCGTCGGGGTGGGCACCTTGGCTGGGTTTGCCCCGGCTGCGCTCCGAAGCGGGGTTATTGGAGCGCCGCCTCTTTTTTTGTCGGAGCGTTTGGTGGGGTTTCTCGCATTGGCTCTTCCGAGGCCCGGTTGCCACCCTGGCGCGCACGAAGTCGGAAGTAGGGTTAATTGCCCGGGTGCGCACCTTTGCCAGGGTGGGCACCTTACCTGGGCTGCGCACCAGGGCGGGCTCAAGATGGCACGCGCGTTCCGTTTTTTTCACTATCTTTCAAAACGGAAATTTTAAAATCTCCTTTTTTTTTTGCCTTTTCTTGAAATTAGTGAAGGCAGCGCATCAAAGGTGCGCACCTCGCTGCCCACCTTGGTGTGCTCTGAGGTGCGCACCCGGGAGCGCTACGAAGTGTGCTCCAAGGTGCGGCGTGCACGTTGTCGGAGCCCGGTTTGCCCCGGGTGCGCACCTCGCCTGCACCTTGGCCGGGGTGGGCACCTTGGCTGGGTTTGCCCAGGGTGCGCTCCGAAGCGGGGTTACTGGAGCGCCCCCTCTTTTTTTGTCAGAGCGTTTGGTGGGGTTTCTCGCATTGGCTCTTCCCAGGCCCGGTTGTTGGGTGCGCTCCCACCCTGGCGCGCGCGAAGTTGGAAGTTGGGTTAATTGCCCGGGCGCGCACCTTCGCCAGGGTGGGCACCTTGGTGCGCACACCTTGGCTGGGCTGCGCACCAGGGCGGGCTCAAGATGGCACCAGCATTCCCTTTTTCTCACTATCTTTCAAAACGGAAATTTTAAAATCTCGTTTTTTTTTTGCCTTTTATGGAAATTAGTGAAGGCATCGCATCAAAGGTGCGCACCTCGCTGCCCACCTTGGTGTGCTCCGAGGTGCCCACCACGGTGCGCAACGCCGGTGCGAACCCGGGAGCGCCCCGATGTGTGCTCCAAGGTGCGGCGTGCACGAAGTCGGACCCCGGTTTGCCCCGGGTGCGCACCTCGCGTGCACCTTGGTGCGCACACCTTGGCTGGGTTGCGCGGCCTGGTGGGCACCATGGTGCGCACCAAGGAGCGCTCCGAAGTGTGCTCCAAGGTGCGGCGTGCACGAAGTCGGAGCCCGGTTTGCCCCGGGTACGCACCTCGCGTGCACCTTCGCCGGGGTGGGCACCTCGGCTGGGTTGCGCGCCCTGGTGCGCACCAAGGAGCGCTCCGAAGTGTGCTCCAAGGTGCGGCGTGCACGAAGTCGGAGCCCGGTTTGCCCCGGGTGCGCACCTCGCGTGCACCTTCGGCGGGGTTGCGCGCCCTGGTGGGCACCATGGTGCGCACCAAGGAGCGCTCCGAAGTGTGCTCCAAGGTGCGGCGTGCACGAAGTCGGAGCCCGGTTTGCCCCGGGTGCGCACCTCGCGTGCACCTTCGGCGGGGTTGCGCGCCCTGGTGGGCACCATGGTGCGCACCAAGGAGCGCTCCGAAGTGTGCTCCAAGGTGCGGCGTGCACGAAGTCGGAGCCCGGTTTGCCCCAGGTGCGCACCTCGCGTGCACCTTCGCCGCGGTGGGCACCATGGCGTGCACGAAGTCGGAGCCCGGTTTGCCCCGGGTGCGCACCTCGCGTGCACCTTCGCCGGGGTGGGCACCTCGGCTGGGTTGCGCGCCCTGGTGCGCACCAAGGAGCGCTCCGAAGTGTGCTCCAAGGTGCGGCGTGCACGAAGTCGGAGCCCGGTTTGCCCCGGGTGCGCACCTCGCGTGCACCTTCGCCAGGGTGGGCACCTCGGTGCGCACACCTTCTCAATGTTTTCTTGCCTTTTCTGGAAATTGGTGAAGGCAGCGCATCAAAGGTGCGCACCTCGGTGTGCTCCGAGGTGCGAACCCGAGAGCGCTCCGAGGTGCCCACGAAGTCGAAAGTCGGGTTAATTGCATTGTTTTCCCCGGGTGCGCTCCGAGGTGCGCAACATCGGCGCGCACCAAGGAGGGCTCCGAAGTGTGCTCCAAGGTGCGCACGATGGCGTGCACCTCTGGTGCGCACGATTCGGAGCTCGGTTTGACCGGGGTGCGCACACCTTGGCTGGGTTGCGCACCTTTTGTGCGCTCCAAGGTGCGCACGAAGTCGGAGCTCGGTTTGCCCCGGGTGCGCACCTTCGCCAGGGTGCGCACCTTGATGCGCACGCCTTGGCTGGGCTGCGCACCTTGGTGGGCGCCATGGTGCGCACCTTTCGTGCGCTCCAAGGTGCGCACGAAGTCGGAGCTCGGTTTGCCCCGGGTGCGCACCTTGGTGGGCGCCATGGTGCACTCCGAGGTGCCCAAGATTGGTGCGCACCAAGGAGCGCTCCGAAGTGCGCTCCAAGGTGCGCGCGAAGTCGAAAGTTGGGTTAATTGTCCGGTTTGCCTCGGGTGCGCACCTTGCGTGCACCTTCGCCAGGGTGGGCGCCTTGGTGCGCACACCTTGGCTGGGCTGCGCACACCTTGGCACCCGCGTTTCCTTCATTTTAAATTTTTTTTTTTTACAATCTCTCAAGTGGGAAATTCTATAATCTCAACTTTTTTTGCCTTTTCAGGAAACTTTTGAATGGAGCGCATCATTGGTGCGCTCCGAAGTGTGCTCCAAAGCTCTCTCCAGCTGCGTGCACCTGCCCCGGCCGCGCACCCGGCCCCGCCCAGCTTCGCTCACCTGTCCCGGGCGTCTGGTGCGGAACCTTAGAGTAAGAAACATCACCGTGCACCTTGGCCAACGTGCGCGACTCGACCGAGCGCGCACTGGCCGAGGTGCACACCGATTTCACCTGGGTGCGCGCGCAGCACCTCGGGCGCACCGGGGTGCGCGCACAACGCCCGGGTTGCACCGTGGCCTGTGTGCTCGGGGCGCCTCGGGTGCGCGCTCGGTGTCGCCCCCGCGCGCGCGGTAGTGCGGGCAGCGCACCCCGGCCCGGCCCGGCCCCGACGAGAACGCAAACGGGCAAAAGGTTTATTCAAATAGCATTGCGATGCCCGGCGAAAAACTAAAAAAGGGTGCAACACCGGGACTTCCCGGGAGGTCACCCATCCCAGTACTACTCCGGCCCAAGCGCGCTTAACTGCGGAGTTCTGATGGGATCCGGTGCACTAACGCTGGTATGATCGCACCCGTTATGAGCTTGTCGCAGTGTGTACTTAGCAAACCGCGACCCACGTGCGAATCCACCCCGGCCACCCACCCCCGTCGAGGTGCACACCCTCCCTCGCGAAGTGCGCCCCGTTCGCCAAGTGTGAGCCCTGCCCGGGTGCGCGCACCTTGCTAGGGCGTCGGGTGTGCACCCGGCCCGGCCTACGTGCGTGCACCTGTAGGGGGCGTCGTGTGCGTGCAGTGTCCCGTCTGCAACGCGGTGCCCACACACCACCTCGGGCGCAACGACCTGCGCTCACATGTGGGCCGAGTGCACCTTGGTGCATGTTCGGGGCGCCTCGGGTGCACGCTCGATCTTGCCCCGGTGCACCAAGGCGCTCGGTTTGCCCCGGGTGCGCACTTGGTGCAAGGTGGGCACCCAAAATAGGGATCAAGCACCAAAACACAAGTTTCGGGATGCAAAATGGGACCCAAGGACCACAAATGCGTTCCAAGACCCATGATGGGTCCACGAGAACAAAAATGTGTTCCGAGACTTAATAAACAAATATTGGGTTTTAGGAGAAGAAACATGCTCTGATGCCCAAAACGAGAATCGACCCCGAAAAGGCCACAGGCCAAAAGTGGGATGCGAGACAAAAAAAAATGGGACCCGAGGACCAAAATTGGGTTCCCAGGTCGAAGACAGGGCAACCGGACAAGAAACGACCTCTAAGGCTCGAAATGAGTCCCGACGACTAAAACTTGACAAGAAGCACCCATCAGGCACCCAACTCGACACCCATGGGATGCCGACCCACCCGGGCTTCCACCTAGCACACCTTGGCACCCACCCACCCTCGCACCCAACCTCGCACCCAACTTAGCACCTTTGAACCCACATTGGCACTCACCCTGACCCTGGCACCTTGGAACCCACATTGGCACTCACCTTGACCCTGGCACCCACCTTTGCACTCACCTTGGGACCCACCCTGGCTCCCACCTCGGCACCCACCCAGACACCCACCTTGGTTCCTTGGCACCCACCTTGGATCCTTGGCACCCACCCCGACACCCACCTTGGCACGCAACTTGGCTACTTGCCACCCACCTTGGCTCCTTGACGCCCACCCCGACAACCACCCCGTGACCTACCCTGGCTAGGGTTGGTGCACACCCACCCTGGTGCCCACCTTGGCACCCACCCTATGACCCACCTTGGCACGCACCTTAGTACCCACCCCGTTACCCACCCTAGGACCCACCCCGTGACCCACCTTGGCCAGGGTGGGTGCCTTGGTGCGCACAACTTGCCTGGGCTGCACACCAGGGCGGGCTCAAGATGGCACCCGCGTTCCGTTTTTTTCACTATCTTTCAAAACGGAAATTTTAAAATCTCATTTTTTTCTTTTTTTTGCCTTTTCTGGAAATTAGTGAAGGCAGCGCATCAAAGGTGCGCAATGCTGGTGCGAACCCGGGAGCGCTCCGATGTGTGCTCCAAGGTGCGGCGTGCACGAAGTCCGAGCCCGGTTTGCCCCGGGTGCGCACCTCGCGTGCACCTTCGCCGGGGTGAGCACCTTGGCTGGGTTGCGCGCCCTGGTGCGTACCAAGGAGCGCTCTGAAGTGTGCTCCAAGGTGCGGCGTGCACGAAGTCGGAGCCCGGTTTGCCCCGGGTGTGCACCTCGGGTGCGCACCTCGCGTGCACCTTCGCTGCGGTGGGCACCTTGGCTGGGTTGCGCGCCTTGGTGGGCACCATGCAGTGCACGAAGTCGGAGCCCGGTTTGCCCCGGGCGCGCACCTCCGCCAGGGTGGGCACCTTGGTGCGCACAACTTGCCTGGGCTGCGCATCAGGAAGGGCTCAAGATGGCACCCGCGTTCCGTTTTTTTCACTATCTTTCAGAACGGAAATTTTAAAATATCGTTTTTTTTTGCCTTTTCTGGAAATTAGTGAAGGCAGCGCATCAAAGGTGCGCAACGCTGGTGCGAACCTGGGAGCGCTCCGATGTGTGCTCCAAGGTGCGGCGTGCACGAAGTCGGAGCCCGGTTTGCCTCGGGTGCGCCCTGGTGGGCACCATGGTGCGCACCAAGGAGCGCTCCGAAGTGTGCTCCAAGGTGCGGCCTGCACGAAGTCGGAGCCCGGTTTGCCCCGGGTGTGCACCTCGGGTGGGCACCTTGGTGCGCATGCCTTGCCTGGGCTGCGCACCAGGGCGGGCTCAAGATGGCACCCGCGTTCCTTTTTTTTCACTATCTTTCAAAACGGAAATTTTAAAATCTCATTTTTTTTTGCCTTTTTCTGGAAATTAGTGAAGGCAGCGCATCAAAGGTGCGCACCTCGCTGCCCACCACGGTGCGCAACGCCGGTGGGCACCCGGGAGTGCTTCGAAGTGTGCTCCAAGGTGCTGCGTGCACGTTGTCGGAGCCCGGTTTGCCCCGGGTGCGCACCTCGCGTGCACCTTCGTCGGGGTGGGCACCTTGGCTTGGTTTGCCCCGGCTGCGCTCCGAAGCGGGGTTATTGGAGCGCCGCCTCTTTTTTTGTCGGAGCGTTTGGTGGGGTTTCTCGCATTGGCTCTTCCGAGGCCCGGTTGCCACCCTGGCGCGCACGAAGTCGGAAGTAGGGTTAATTGCCCGGGTGCGCACCTTTGCCAGGGTGGCACCTTACCTGGGCTGCGCACCAGGGCGGGCTCAAGATGGCACGCGCGTTCCGTTTTTTTCACTATCTTTCAAAACGGAAATTTTAAAATCTCCTTTTTTTTTTGCCTTTTCTGGAAATTAGTGAAGGCAGCGCATCAAAGGTGCGCACCTCGCTGCCCACCTTGGTGTGCTCTGAGGTGCGCACCCGGGAGCGCTACGAAGTGTGCTCCAAGGTGCGGCGTGCACGTTGTCGGAGCCCGGTTTGCCCCGGGTGCGCACCTCGCCTGCACCTTGGCCGGGGTGGGCACCTTGGCTGGGTTTGCCCAGGGTGCGCTCCGAAGCGGGGTTACTGGAGCGCCCCCTCTTTTTTTGTCAGAGAGTTTGGTGGGGTTTCTCGCATTGGCTCTTCCCAGGCCCGGTTGTTGGGTGCGCTCCCACCCTGGCGCGCGCGAAGTTGGAAGTTGGGTTAATTGCCCGGGCGCGCACCTTCGCCAGGGTGGGCACCTTGGTGCGCAAACCTTGGCTGGGCTGCGCACCAGGGCGGGCTCAAGATGGCACCAGCATTCCCTTTTTCTCACTATCTTTCAAAACGGAAATTTTAAAATCTCGTTTTTTTTTTGCCTTTTATGGAAATTAGTGAAGGCATCGCATCAAAGGTGCGCACCTCGCTGCCCACCTTGGTGTGCTCCGAGGTGCCCACCACGGTGCGCAACGCCGGTGCGAACCCGGGAGCGCCCCGATGTGTGCTCCAAGGTGCGGCGTGCACGAAGTCGGACCCCGGTTTGCCCCGGGTGCGCACCTCGCGTGCACCTTGGTGCGCACACCTTGGCTGGGTTGCGCGGCCTGGTGGGCACCATGGTGCGCACCAAGGAGCGCTCCGAAGTGTGCTCCAAGGTGCGGCGTGCACGAAGTCGGAGCCCGGTTTGCCCCGGGTGCGCACCTTCGCCGCGGTGGGCACCATGGCGTGCACGAAGTCGGAGCCCGGTTTGCCCCGGGTGCGCACCTCGCGTGCACCTTCGCCGGGGTGGGCACCTCGGCTGGGTTGCGCGCCCTGGTGCGCACCAAGGAGCGCTCTGAAGTGTGCTCCAAGGTGCGGCGTGCACGAAGTCGGAGCCCGGTTTGCCCCGGGTGTGCACCTCGGGTGCGCACCTCGCGTGCACCTTCGCTGCGGTGGGCACCTTGGCTGGGTTGCGCGCCTTGGTGGGCACCATGCAGTGCACGAAGTCGGAGCCCGGATTGCCCCGGGCGCGCACCTCCGCCAGGGTGGGCACCTTGGTGCGCACAACTTGCCTGGGCTGCGCACCAGGAAGGGCTCAAGATGGCACCCGCGTTCCGTTTTTTTCACTATCTTTCAGAACGGAAATTTTAAAATCTCGTTTTTTTTTGCCTTTTCTGGAAATTAGTGAAGGCAGCGCATCAAAGGTGCGCAACGCTGGTGCGAACCTGGGAGCGCTCCGATGTGTGCTCCAAGGTGCGGCGTGCACGAAGTCGGACCCCGGTTTGCCCCGGGTGCGCACCTCGCGTGCACCTTGGTGCGCACACCTTGGCTGGGTTGCGCGCCCTGGTGGGCACCATGGTGCGCACCAAGGAGCGCTCCGAAGTGTGCTCCAAGGTGCGGCGTGCACGAAGTCGGAGCCCGGTTTGCCCCGGGTGCGCACCTCGCGTGCACCTTCGCCGCGGTGGGCACCATGGCGTGCACGAAGTCGGAGCCCGGTTTGCCCCGGGTGCGCACCTCGCGTGCACCTTCGCCGGGGTGGGCACCTTGGTGTGCAGACCTTGGCTGGGTTGCGCGCCCTGGTGGGCACCATGGTGCGCACCAAGGAGCGCTCCGAAGTGTGCTCCAAGGTGCGGCCTGCACGAAGTCGGAGCCCGGTTTGCCCCGGGTGTGCACCTCGGGTGGGCACCTTGGTGCGCATGCCTTGCCTGGGCTGCGCACCAGGGCGGGCTCAAGATGGCACCCGCGTTCCTTTTTTTTCACTATCTTTCAAAACGGAAATTTTAAAATCTCATTTTTTTTTGCCTTTTTCTGGAAATTAGTGAAGGCAGCGCATCAAAGGTGCGCACCTCGCTGCCCACCACGGTGCGCAACGCCGGTGGGCACCCGGGAGTGCTTCGAAGTGTGCTCCAAGGTGCTGCGTGCACGTTGTCGGAGCCCGGTTTGCCCCGGGTGCGCACCTCGCGTGCACCTTCGTCGGGGTGGGCACCTTGGCTGGGTTTGCCCCGGCTGCGCTCCGAAGCGGGGTTATTGGAGCGCCGCCTCTTTTTTTGTCGGAGCGTTTGGTGGGGTTTCTCGCATTGGCTCTTCCGAGGCCCGGTTGCCACCCTGGCGCGCACGAAGTCGGAAGTAGGGTTAATTGCCCGGGTGCGCACCTTTGCCAGGGTGGGCACCTTACCTGGGCTGCGCACCAGGGCGGGCTCAAGATGGCACGCGCGTTCCGTTTTTTTCACTATCTTTCAAAACGGAAATTTTAAAATCTCCTTTTTTTTTTGCCTTTTCTGGAAATTAGTGAAGGCAGCGCATCAAAGGTGCGCACCTCGCTGCCCACCTTGGTGTGCTCTGAGGTGCGCACCCGGGAGCGCTACGAAGTGTGCTCCAAGGTGCGGCGTGCACGTTGTCGGAGCCCGGTTTGCCCCGGGTGCGCACCTCGCCTGCACCTTGGCCGGGGTGGGCACCTTGGCTGGGTTTGCCCAGGGTGCGCTCCGAAGCGGGGTTACTGGAGCGCCCCCTCTTTTTTTGTCAGAGCGTTTGGTGGGGTTTCTCGCATTGGCTCTTCCCAGGCCCGGTTGTTGGGTGCGCTCCCACCCTGGCGCGCGCGAAGTTGGAAGTTGGATTAATTGCCCGGGCGCGCACCTTCGCCAGGGTGGGCACCTTGGTGCGCACACCTTGGCTGGGCTGCGCACCAGGGCGGGCTCAAGATGGCACCAGCATTCCCTTTTTCTCACTATCTTTCAAAACGGAAATTTTAAAATCTCGTTTTTTTTTTGCCTTTTATGGAAATTAGTGAAGGCATCGCATCAAAGGTGCGCACCTCGCTGCCCACCTTGGTGTGCTCCGAGGTGCCCACCACGGTGCGCAACGCCGGTGCGAACCCGGGAGCGCCCCGATGTGTGCTCCAAGGTGCGGCGTGCACGAAGTCGGACCCCGGTTTGCCCCGGGTGCGCACCTCGCGTGCACCTTGGTGCGCACACCTTGGCTGGGTTGCGCGGCCTGGTGGGCACCATGGTGCGCACCAAGGAGCGCTCCGAAGTGTGCTCCAAGGTGCGGCGTGCACGAAGTCGGAGCCCGGTTTGCCCCGGGTACGCACCTCGCGTGCACCTTCGCCGGGGTGGGCACCTCGGCTGGGTTGCGCGCCCTGGTGCGCACCAAGGAGCGCTCCGAAGTGTGCTCCAAGGTGCGGCGTGCACGAAGTCGGAGCCCGGTTTGCCCCGGGTGCGCACCTTCGCCGCGGTGCGCACCATGGCGTGCACGAAGTCGGAGCCCGGTTTGCCCCGGGTGCGCACCTCGCGTGCACCTTCGGCGGGGTTGCGCGCCCTGGTGGGCACCATGGTGCGCACCAAGGAGCGCTCCGAAGTGTGCTCCAAGGTGCGGCGTGCACGAAGTCGGAGCCCGGTTTGCCCCGGGTGCGCACCTCGCGTGCACCTTCGGCGGGGTTGCGCGCCCTGGTGGGCACCATGGTGCGCACCAAGGAGCGCTCCGAAGTGTGCTCCAAGGTGCGGCGTGCACGAAGTCGGAGCCCGGTTTGCCCCGGGTGCGCACCTCGCGTGCACCTTCGCCGCGGTGGGCACCATGGCGTGCACGAAGTCGGAGCCCGGTTTGCCCCGGGTGCGCACCTCGCGTGCACCTTCGCCGGGGTGGGCACCTCGGCTGGGTTGCGCGCCCTGGTGCGCACCAAGGAGCGCTCCGAAGTGTGCTCCAAGGTGCGGCGTGCACGAAGTCGGAGCCCGGTTTGCCCCGGGTGCGCACCTCGCGTGCACCTTCGCCAGGGTGGGCACCTCGGTGCGCACACCTTCTCAATGTTTTCTTGCCTTTTCTGGAAATTGGTGAAGGCAGCGCATCAAAGGTGCGCACCTCGGTGTGCTCCGAGGTGCGAACCCGAGAGCGCTCCGAGGTGCCCACGAAGTCGAAAGTCGGGTTAATTGCATTGTTTTCCCCGGGTGCGCTCCGAGGTGCGCAACATCGGCGCGCACCAAGGAGGGCTCCGAAGTGTGCTCCAAGGTGCGCACGATGGCGTGCACCTCTGGTGCGCACGATTCGGAGCTCGGTTTGACCGGGGTGCGCACACCTTGGCTGGGTTGCGCACCTTTTGTGCGCTCCAAGGTGCGCACGAAGTCGGAGCTCGGTTTGCCCCGGGTGCGCACCTTCGCCAGGGTGCGCACCTTGATGCGCACGCCTTGGCTGGGCTGCGCACCTTGGTGGGCGCCATGGTGCGCACCTTTCGTGCGCTCCAAGGTGCGCACGAAGTCGGAGCTCGGTTTGCCCCGGGTGCGCACCTTGGTGGGCGCCATGGTGCACTCCGAGGTGCCCAAGATTGGTGCGCACCAAGGAGCGCTCCGAAGTGCGCTCCAAGGTGCGCGCGAAGTCGAAAGTTGGGTTAATTGTCCGGTTTGCCTCGGGTGCGCACCTTGCGTGCACCTTCGCCAGGGTGGGCGCCTTGGTGCGCACACCTTGGCTGGGCTGCGCACACCTTGGCACCCGCGTTTCCTTCATTTTAAATTTTTTTTTTTTACAATCTCTCAAGTGGGAAATTCTATAATCTCAACTTTTTTTGCCTTTTCAGGAAACTTTTGAATGGAGCGCATCATTGGTGCGCTCCGAAGTGTGCTCCAAAGCTCTCTCCAGCTGCGTGCACCTGCCCCGGCCGCGCACCCGGCCCCGCCCAGCTTCGCTCACCTGTCCCGGGCGTCTGGTGCGGAACCTTAGAGTAAGAAACATCACCGTGCACCTTGGCCAACGTGCGCGACTCGACCGAGCGCGCACTGGCCGAGGTGCACACCGATTTCACCTGGGTGCGCGCGCAGCACCTCGGGCGCACCGGGGTGCGCGCACAACGCCCGGGTTGCACCGTGGCCTGTGTGCTCGGGGTGCCTCGGGTGCGCGCTCGGTGTCGCCCCCGCGCGCGCGGTAGTGCGGGCAGCGCACCCCGGCCCGGCCCGGCCCCGACGAGAACGCAAACGGGCAAAAGGTTTATTCAAATAGCATTGCGACGCCCGGCGAAAAACTAAAAAAGGGTGCAACACCGGGACTTCCCGGGAGGTCACCCATCCCAGTACTACTCCGGCCCAAGCGCGCTTAACTGCGGAGTTCTGATGGGATCCGGTGCACTAATGCTGCTATGATCGCACCCGTTATGAGCTTGTCGCAGTGTGTACTTAGCAAACCGCGACCCACGTGCGAATCCACCCCGGCCACCCACGCCCGTCGAGGTGCACACCCTCCCTCGCGAAGTGCGCCCCGTTCGCCAAGTGTGAGCCCTGCCCGGGTGCGCGCACCTTGCTAGGGCGTCGGGTGTGCACCCGGCCCGGCCTACGTGCGTGCACCTGGAGGGGGCGTCGTGTGCGTGCAGTGTCCCGTCTGCAACGCGGTGCCCACACACCACCTCGGGCGCAACGACCTGCGCTCACATGTGGGCCGAGTGCACCTTGGTGCATGTTCGGGGCGCCTCGGGTGCACGCTCGATCTTGCCCCGGTGCACCAAGGCGCTCGGTTTGCCCCGGGTGCGCACTTGGTGCAAGGTGGGCACCCAAAATAGGGATCAAGCACCAAAACACAAGTTTCGGGATGCAAAATGGGACCCAAGGACCACAAATGCGTTCCAAGACCCATGATGGGTCCACGAGAACAAAAATGTGTTCCGAGACTTAATAAACAAATATTGGGTTTTAGGAGAAGAAACATGCTCTGATGCCCAAAACGAGAATCGACCCCGAAAAGGCCACAGGCCAAAAGTGGGATGCGAGACAAAAAAAAATGGGACCCGAGGACCAAAATTGGGTTCCCAGGTCGAAGACAGGGCAACCGGACAAGAAACGACCTCTAAGGCTCGAAATGAGTCCCGACGACTAAAACTTGACAAGAAGCACCCATCAGGCACCCAACTCGACACCCATGGGATGCCGACCCACCCGGGCTTCCACCTAGCACACCTTGGCACCCACCCACCCTCGCACCCAACCTCGCACCCAACTTAGCACCTTTGAACCCACATTGGCACTCACCCTGACCCTGGCACCTTGGAACCCACATTGGCACTCACCTTGACCCTGGCACCCACCTTTGCACTCACCTTGGGACCCACCCTGGCTCCCACCTCGGCACCCACCCAGACACCCACCTTGGTTCCTTGGCACCCACCTTGGATCCTTGGCACCCACCCCGACACCCACCTTGGCACGCAACTTGGCTACTTGCCACCCACCTTGGCTCCTTGACGCCCACCCCGACAACCACCCCGTGACCTACCCTGGCTAGGGTTGGTGCACACCCACCCTGGTGCCCACCTTGGCACCCACCCTATGACCCACCTTGGCACGCACCTTAGTACCCACCCCGTTACCCACCCTAGGACCCACCCCGTGACCCACCTTGGCCAGGGTGGGTGCACCCACCCTGGTGCCCACCTTGGCACCCACCCATCCTAGCACCCAGCCTGTGACCGGGCTTGGAACCCAACCTTGCACCCGCACCCGTCTTGGCCAGTGTGGGTGCGCACCCATCCTGGCACCCACGTTGTGACACACCCTTTAACCCACGCACCCTAGCACCCACGTTGGCACCCACCTTGGAACCCAACCTAGCAACTTGGCACCCACCCCGTGACCCACCTTGGCATCCACCATAGCAGTCGCCGACTTGGCACCCACCTCGGCACCCACCTTGACACTTGTGGACCCACCTTGCCACTCACCCTAGCATCGACCCATCCTAGCACCCACCCTGGCACCTTTGCACCCTAGCACTCACCCATCCTAGCACCTAACCTGTGACCCACCTTGACACTCACCCTCGCACCCACCTTGGAACCCAACCTAGCACCCACCCACCCTGACACCAACCCTAGCACCTACCCACCCTTGCACCCACCCTGTGACCCATCTTGGCACCCACCCATCCTACCACTCAACCTATCACCCACCTTCTCACCCACCTTGGCATCCACCTTAGCACCCACCCACACTGGCACCTTGGCACCCACCTCGGGCAAGGTGGGTGCACACCCACCCTGGCACCCAATTTAGAACCCACCGAGCATGTTACCCACCTTGGCACCCACATTGCAGCCCACCCTAGTACCCACCCTATGACCCACATTGGCATCCACACCCTAGCACCCAGGCACCTCGACACCCGCCTTGACACCCACCCTAGCACTGAACCTGTGACCCACCTTGGAACTCACCCTAGAACCCACCCACCCTGTGAACCACCTTGGCATCCACCTTAGCACCCACCCACCTTGGCACCCACTCTAGCACTCACCCATCCTAACACCCAACTTGTTACCCACCTTGGCACCCGCCCTCGCGTCCACCTTGAAACCCACCCTAGCACCCACCCACGCAGGAGCCCACCTTGGCACCCAACCTAACACCCACGCATCCTGGCACCCAACTTGTGACCCACCTTGGAACCCACCCTAGTACCCACCTTTGAACCCACTATATCACCAACCCACCTTGGCACCCACCCTATGACCCTCTTTGGAATCCACCCTAGCACGCACCCACCCTGGCACCCACCATGGAGCGCACCCTAGCACCCACCCACCTCGGCACGCACCTCAACACCCACCTTGGTGTGCGCACTGCGCCAACCTCTCAAAGACCCTATGTGGTGCGCTCCAAAGTGTACACCTTTGGTGCGCTCCAAGGTGCGCACCTTTGGTGCACACCGAGGTGCACACCAAAGTGTGCACCGAGGTGAGCACCAAAGTGCACTCCAGGGTGCACACCAAGGCGTGCACCTTTGGTGCGGTCAATGCAAACGAATTCGGAAGTTGGGGTCGATGTCCTAATCGCTGCTGCAGACTACACGTATGAGAATCGAACAAATAGCTTTATATAGGGGAGGTGTTGCGTTTGATGGGTCGACTCCCCTGGTTGTGTGCACTGCACCAACTTCAAAGACCCTGTCTTGTTTAAGAAGTCAAAAGTTGGGGTGGATGTCCTAATCATTGCTGCAGTCTACGCATGTATGAGAATCAGACAAATAGCTTATATAGGGGAGGTGTTGCATTCGGTGGGTTGACTCCCCTGGTTGTGCGCACTGCGCCAACCTCAAAGACCCCGCATAGCAGAAGAAGTCGGAAGTCGGATTTTGGTGAGCACCAAGGCGTGCACCTTTGGTGCGGTCAACGCAGACGAATTCAGAAGTTGGGGTGGATGTCCTAATCGTTGTTGCAGGCTACACATGTATGAGAATCAGACAAATAGCTTATATAGGGGAGGTGTTGGGTTTGATGGGTCAACTCCCTTGGTTGTGCGCATTACGCCAACCTCAAAGACCTTGTTTTCGTTAAGAAGTCAAAAGTTGGGGTCAATGTCCTAATGGCTCCTGCAGGCTACACATGTATGAGAATCGGACAAATAGCTTATATAGGGGAGGTGTTGGGTTTGATGGGTCGACTCCCCTGGTTGTGCGCATTACGTCAACCTCAAAGACCTTGTTTTCGTTAAGAAGTCAAAAGTTGGGGTCGATGTCCTAATTGCTCCTGTAGACTACACATGTATGAGAATCAGACAAATAGCTTATATAGGGGAGGTGTTGGGTTTGATGGGTTGACTCCCCTAGTTGTTCGCATTACACCAACCTCAAAGACCTTGTTTTCGTTTAGAAGCCGAAAGTTGGGGTCGATGTCCTAATTGCTCCTGCAGGCTACGCATGTATGAGAATCAGACAAATAGCTTATATAGGGGAGGTGTTGGGTTTGATGGGTCGACTCCCCTGGTTGTGCGCATTGCGCCAACCTCAAAGACCCTGCATTGCGGATGAAGTCGAAAGTCAGAGTTTGGTGTGCTACAAGGTGTGGTCGAAGGTGCTCACCTAGGTGTGCACCTTTGGAGCACAGGAAAAGTGCCCTCCAAAAGTGCGCACCTTTGGAGTGCACAAAAGTGCCCTCCAAAAGTGCGCACCTTTGGAGCGCAGAAAAGTGCCCTCCAAAAAGTGCCCTCCAAAAGTGCGCACCTTTGGAGCGCAGAAAAGTGCCCTCCAAAAAGTGCCCTCCAAAAGTGCGCACCTTTGGAGCGCAGAAAAGTGCCCTCCAAAAAGTGCCCTCCAAAAGTGCGCACCTTTGGAGCGCAGAAAAGTGCCCTCCAAAAAGTGCCCTCCAAAAGTGCGCACCTTTGGAGCGCAGAAAAGTGCCCTCCAAAAAGTGCCCTCCAAAAGTGCGCACCTTTGGAGCGCAGAAAAGTGCCCTCCAAAAAGTGCCCTCCAAAAGTGCGCACCTTTGGAGCGCAGAAAAGTGCCCTCCAAAAAGTGCCCTCCAAAAGTGCGCACCTTTGGAGCGCAGAAAAGTGCCCTCCAAAAAGTGCCCTCCAAAAGTGCGCACCTTTGGAGCGCAGAAAAGTGCCCTCCAAAAAGTGCCCTCCAAAAGTGCGCACCTTTGGAGCGCAGAAAAGTGCCCTCCAAAAGTGCGCACTTTTGGTGCGCACCAAGGCGCTGGTTCGGTCGTTGCAGGCGAGTTCGGAAGTTGGGGTCGATGTCCTGAGCGGAGGTGCAAACTACACAGGTGTCGGAATCGGACAAATAGCTTATATAGGGGAGGTGTATGCTTCGATGGGTCGACTCCCCAGGTTGAGCGCACCGCGCCAACCTCAAAGACCCTACGGTATGGATGAAGTCGGAAGTTGGGTCCGATGACCGATTCGATTAGTAGGTATGCTCATGAGGTCGGAATTTGGGTCCGATGACCTGCCATGTGCAGGAAGGCGAATGTTGACACTGTGCGTTGCAAGGTGCACACCAAGGCGCTGGTGCGGTCTTTTTAGTCGAGTTCGGAAGTTGGGGTCGATGTCCTGATCGGAGGTGCAAGCTACACAGGTGTGGGAATCGGACAAATAGCTTATATAGGGGAGGTGTATGCTTCGTTGGGTCGACTCCCCGGGTTGAGCGCACCGCGCCAACCTCAAAGACCCTACGGTATGGATGAAGTCGGAAGTTGGGTCCGATGACCGATTCGATATGTAGGCATACTCGCGAGGTCGGAATTTGGGTCCGATGACCTGCCACGTGCAGGAAGGCGAATGTTGGCACTGTGCGTTGCAAGGTGCGCACCAAGGCGCTGGTTCGGTCGTTGGAGGCGAGTTCGGAAGTTGGGGTCGATGTCTTGATCGGAGGTGCAAACTACACAGGTGTGGGAATCGGACAAATAGCTTATATAGGGGAGGTGTATGCTTCGTTGGGTCGACTC
Organism: Cryptomeria japonica; assembly: GCF_030272615.1. Lineage (NCBI taxonomy): Eukaryota > Viridiplantae > Streptophyta > Pinopsida > Cupressales > Cupressaceae > Cryptomeria > Cryptomeria japonica. Next base: position 186,316 of record NW_026729025.1, on the reverse strand, counting down.
CCCGGGTTGAGCGCACCGCGCCAACCTCAAAGACCCTACGGTATGGATGAAGTCGGAAGTTGGGTCCGATGACCGATTCGATATGTAGGCATACTCGCGAGGTCGGAATTTGGGTCCGATGACCTGCCATGTGCAGGAAGGCGAATGTTGGGACTGTGCGTCGCAAGGTGCGCACCAAGGCGCTGGTGCCGTCGTTGCAGTCGAGTTCGGAAGTTGGGGTCGATGTCCTGGTCAGAGGTGCAAACTACACAGGTGTGGGAATCGGACAAATAGCTTATATAGGGGAGGTGTATGCTTCGATGGGTCGACTCCCTGGGTTGAGCGCACCGCGCCAACCTCAAAGACCCTACAGTATGGATGAAGTCGGAAGTTGGGTCCGATGACCGATTCGATACGTAGGCATATTGGCGAGGTCTGAATTTGTGTCCGATGACCTGCCATGCGCAGGAAGGCGGAATTTGGGTCCGATGACCGAGTTGATGGCGTGCCATGCGCAGAAAGGCGGAATTTGGGTCCGATGACCGAGTTGATGTTGATGGCCCGCCATGCACAGGAAGGCGGAATTTGGGTCCGATGACCGATTTGAAGGCGTGCCATACGCAAAAAGGCGGAGTTTGGGTCCGATGACCGAGTTGATATTGATGGCCCGCCATGCGCAGGAAGGCGGAATTTGGGTCCGATGACCTGACATACGCATGGAGTCCGACTCGGGGGCCGATGTTCGATTCGATGACTTGCATTGTGGGTAAAGTCGGAAGTTGTGGTCTTTGACCCGATTCGATGACCAGACTTCGGCTGCTTGAGAATCGGACAAATAACTTATATAGGGGAGGTAGTGTTCTCGAGCATCCTCCCCCCGTGCCCGTTTATGTCGATTGATGCTGGTGCTCGACTGGTTGGAGCGCTCGGATGCAAAAATCTTGCACCAGGATTTATCGATTGTGATGGACACGGCAAGTCTCCTGATTGCTATGCAGGAGCTCATCGTGAATCTCTATGCGGCCTTGGTATGGACTCGACCTGCGGAATGGTTCGGCAATGGTAGTCGCTCCAACACGTCCTTGCAATGGCCACAGAGGTGATTCGACTAGAGCTCCAGTCTAGCTTTTGGGTTGCTTGGCGGACTGGTATAGCCGCGATCGAGTTCCGGCCATGAACGTTTTAGATAGCTCTTGGGCTTTCTGGGACGGAAGTCGGAAGTTTGGGCTGTTGTCCGATTTGATGACCATTCTTCGGATGTGTGAGAATCGGACAAATAACTTATATAGGGGACTGTGTTGTCTCACGCAGCCCCCTCCGTGCCCCTCTATCTCGACCGATGTTGGTGCTTGAAAGGGTTGGGATCGCTCGGATTTATAAACGTGCACCACCATTTGTCGAGTGTGAGGGACGCGGCAGGTCTCCTAAATGCTATGCGGGCGCTCTCTGAGAATCTCTATCCGGCCTCGACACAGACTAGTCTTGCTGAATGGTTTGGCACTGGTAGTCGATCCAACACGTCGTTGTTGTGGCCGCCTAGGCGATTCGATTCGAGCCCCCGTCTAGCTTTTGGGTTGCTTGGCGGATTTTGCCCTATCCGCAAGTGAGCTCGGTCCCTAAACGTTCGAGAAACCCGATTGCTATGCGCCGACTCTCTTTCTTGCGAGCCTCCATCTAGCTTTTGGGTCTCTACGGAACGGAAGTCGGAATCTGGGACCGTTGTTTGATTCGACGAGGCAGACTACGGTTGTGCGAGAATCGGACAAATAACTTATATAGGGGAGGTGTTGACTGGAGCATTCTCCCCCGTGCCCCTCTAACTCGACCAATGCTGGCGCTCGAACGGTGGTAGCGCTCGGATTTTCATTGAGCGCCAGCATTGGTCGATTTAGAGGGGCATGCGAGATTCCCGAATGCTATGCGAGGGCTCTAACGGAAATGTCTATTGGTTTCGGTATGGATGCAATTGCGAGTGGTTCGGCAAAGGTAGTCGTTCCGATGCGTCCATGTCGTGGCCAAATCGATAATTCGATTTGAGCCCTCGTATAGCATTTGGGTCTCTCGATGTGATTCCGCATTCCAGTCCCTTTGGGCACTGCTTGAGCCGCATCCCAGGGGGTTCCCTTCCCAATAATCTGCCTCGCAACCCGATTGCTATGCGGTGAGGCTCCTCGGCCGCCTCGGAACTATCTGTGTATCAGACGCATCGCGGGATAAGGGGTTGGCAACGGTAGTCGCCCCAAGCGCGTCCGATGCTTGGACCATTCCGAGGCGGCCCTGAAGCCTCTTCCGTCTAGCCGTTGGGTCCTTCTCGCCGCATCCCTCGCCTCGCACCCCGATTGCTATGCGGTGAGGCTCCTCGGCCGCCTCGGAACTATCTGTGTATCGGACGCGTCGCGGGATAAGGGGTTGTCACTGGTAGTCGCCCCAAGCGCGTCCGATGCTTGGACCATTCCGAGGCGGCCCTGAAGCCTCTTCCGTCTAGCCGTTGGGTCCTTCTCGCCGCATCCCTCGCCTCGCACCCCGATTGCTATGCGGTGAGGCTCCTCGGCCGCCTCGGAACTATCTGTGTATCGGACGCGTCGCGGGATAAGGGGTTGTCATTGGTAGTCGCCCCAAGCGCGTCCGATGCTTGGACCATTCCGAGGCGGCCCTGAAGCCTCTTCCGTCTAGCCGTTGGGTCCTTCTCGCCGCATCCCTCGCCTCGCACCCCGATTGCTATGCGTTGAGGCTCCTCGGCCGCCTCGGAACTATCTGTGTATCGGACGCGTCGCGGGATAAGGGGTTGTCACTGGTAGTCGCCCCAAGCGCGTCCGATGCTTGGACCATTCCGAGGCGGCCCTGAAGCCTCTTCCGTCTAGCCGTTGGGTCCTTCTCGCCGCATCCCTCGCCTCGCACCCCGATTGCTATGCGGTGAGGCTCCTCGGCCGCCTCGGAACTATCTGTGTATCGGACGCGTCGCGGGATAAGGGGTTGTCACTGGTAGTCGCCCCAAGCGCGTTCGATGCTTGGACCATTCCGAGGCGGCCCTGAAGCCTCTTCCGTCTAGCCGTTGGGTCCTTCTCGCCGCATCCCTCGCCTCGCACCCCGATTGCTATGCGGTGAGGCTCCTCGGCCGCCTTGGAACTATCTGTGTATCGGACGCGTCGCGGGATAAGGGGTTGTCACTGGTAGTCGCCCCAAGCGCGTCCGATGCTTGGACCATTCCGAGGCGGACCCGAAGCCTCTTCCGTCTAGCCGTTGGGTCCTTCTCGCCGCATCCTTCGCCTCGCACCCCGATTGCTATGCGGTGAGGCTCCTCGGCCGCCTCGGAACTATCTGTGTATCGGACGCGTCGCGGGATAAGGGGTTGTCACTGGTAGTCGCCCCAAGCGCGTCCGATGCTTGGACCATTCCGAGGCGGACCCGAAGCCTCTTCCGTCTAGCCGTTGGGTCCTTCTCGCCGCATCCCTCGCCTCGCACCCCGATTGCTATGCGGTGAGGCTCCTCGGCCGCCTTGGAACTATCTGTGTATCGGACGCGTCGCGGGATAAGGGGTTGTCACTGGTAGTCGCCCCAAGCGCGTCCGATGCTTGGACCATTCCGAGGCGGACCCGAAGCCTCTTCCGTCTAGCCGTTGGGTCCTTCTCGCCGCATCCCTCGCCTCGCACCCCGATTGCTATGCGGTGAGGCTCCTCGGCCGCCTTGGAACTATCTGTGTATCGGACGCGTCGCGGGATAAGGGGTTGTCACTGGTAGTCGCCCCAAGCGCGTCCGATGCTTGGACCATTCCGAGGCGGACCCGAAGCCTCTTCCGTCTAGCCGTTGGGTCCTTCTCGCCGCATCCCTCGCCTCGCACCCCGATTGCTATGCGGTGAGGCTCCTCGGCCGCCTTGGAACTATCTGTGTATCGGACGCGTCGCGGGATAAGGGGTTGTCACTGGTAGTCGCCCCAAGCGCGTCCGATGCTTGGACCATTCCGAGGCGGCCCCGAAGCCTCTTCCGTCTAGCCGTTGGGTCCTTCTCGCCGCATCCCTCGCCTCGCACCCCGATTGCTATGCGGTGAGGCTCCTCGGCCGCCTTGGAACTATCTGTGTATCGGACGCGTCGCGGGATAAGGGGTTGTCACTGGTAGTCGCCCCAAGCGCGTCCGATGCTTGGACCATTCCGAGGCGGCCCCGAAGCCTCTTCCGTGTAGCCGTTGGGTCCTTCTCGCCGCATCCCTCGCCTCGCACCCCGATTGCTATGCGGTGAGGCTCCTCGGCCGCCTTGGAACTATCTGTGTATCGGACGCGTCGCGGGATAAGGGGTTGTCACTGGTAGTCGCCCCAAGCGCGTCCGATGCTTGGACCATTCCGAGGCGTACCTGAAGCCTCTTCCCTCTAGCCGTTGGGGCTTTCTCGCCGCATCCCTCGCCTCGCACCCTGATTGCTATGCTGTGAGGCTCCTCGGCCGCCTTGGAACTATCTGTGTATCGGACGCATCGCGGGATAAGGGGTTGGCAGTGGTAGTCGCCCCAAGCGCATCCGATGCTTGGACCATTCCGAGGCGGCCCTGCAGCCTCTTCCGTCTAGCCGTTGGGGCCATCTCGCCGCATCCCCCACCTCGCACCACGATTGCTATGCGATGAGGCTCCTTGGCCGCCTCGGAACTATCTGTGTATCGGACGCATCGCGGGATAAGGGGTTGTCACTGGTAGTCGCCCCAAGCGCGTCCGATGCTTGGACTATTCCGAGGCGGCCCTGCAGCCTCTTCCGTCTAGCCGTTGGGGCCATCTCGCTGCATCCCCCACCTCCTCGGCCGCCTCGGAACTATCTGTGTATCGGACGCATCGCGGGATAAGGGGTTGGCAGTGGTAGTCGCCCCAAGCGCGTCCGATGCTTGGACTATTCCGAGGCAGCCCTGCAGCCTCTTCCGTCTAGCCTTTGGGGCCATCTCGCCGCATCCCTCGCCTCGCACCCCGATTGCTATGCGGTGAGGCTCCTCGGCCGCCTGGGAACTATCTTCGTATCGGACGCATCGCGGGATAAGGGGTTGTCACTGGTAGTCGCCCCAAGCGCGTCCGATGCTTGGACTATTCCGAGGCGGCCCTGTGGCGTCTTCCGTCTAGCCGTTGGGGCCATCTCGCCGCATCCCCCACCTCGCACCCCGATTGCTATGCGGTGAGGCTCTTCGGCTGCCTTGGAACTATCTTCGTATCGGACGCATCGCGGGATAAGGGGTTGTCACTGGTAGTGGCCCCAAGCGCGTCCGATGCTTGGACTATTCCGAGGCGGCCCTGCAGCCTCTTCCGTCTAGCCGTTGGGGCCATCTCGCCGCATCCCCCACCTCGCACCCCGATTGCTATGCGGTGAGGCTCCTCGGCCGCCTTGGAACTATCTTCGTATCGGACGCATCGCGGGATAAGGGGTTGTCACTGGTAGTCGCCCCAAGCGCGTCCGATGCTTGGACTATTCCGACGCGGCCCTGTGGCCTCTTCCGTCTAGCCGTTGGGGCCATCTCGCCGCATCCCCCACCTCGCACCCCGATTGCTATGCGGTGAGGCTCCTCGGCCGCCTTGGAACCATCTTCGTATCGGACGCATCGCGGGATAGGGGGCTGTCACTGGTAGTCGCCCCAAGCGTGTCCGATGCTTGGACCATTCCTAGGCGGCCCTGAAGCCTCTTCCGTCTAGCCGTTGGGGCCTTCCCGCCCCATCCCTCGCCTCGCACCCCCGATTGCTATGCGGTGAGGCTCCTCGGCCGCCTTGGAACCATCTGTGTATCGGACGCATCGCGGGATAAGGGGTTGGCACTGGCAGTCGCCCCAAGCGCGTCCGATGCTTGGACCATTCCGAGGTGGCCCTGAAGCCTCTTCCGTCTAGCCGTTGGGGCCTTCCCGCCCCATCCCTCGCCTCGCACCCCGATTGATATGCGGTGAGGCTCCTCGGCCGCCTTGGAACTATCTGTGTATCGGACGCATCGCGGGATAAGGGGTTGGCACTGGTAGTCGTCCCAATCGCATCCGATGCTTGGACCATTCCGAGGCGGCCCTGCAGCCTCTTCCGTTTAGCCGTCGGGGCCTTCCCGCCGCATCCCTCGCCTCGCATCCCGATTCCTATGCGGTGAGTCTTCTCGGCCGCCGCGGAACTATACCTGTTATTGCTACTGCATCCTTCGGCTGGTAACCTCCTCTGCCGCCTTGGAACGTTCTCTTTGTCGGACGCGTCGCGGGATAAGGGGTTGGCACTGGTAGTCGCCCCAAGCGCGCCCGATGCATAGACCGCTCCGAGTCGACCTTGCTTTCAGCCTCTCACATGCATAGACCTCTCTGAGTCGACCCTGCAGCCTCTCACGTTTAGCCTTTGGAATCTCGCCTC
>NW_026729025.1:145000-170000 GCF_030272615.1 Cryptomeria japonica | reverse complement strand
GAGCGCTCTGAAGTGTGCTCCAAGGTGCGGCGTGCACGAAGTCGGAGCCCGGTTTGCCCCGGGTGTGCACCTCGGGTGCGCACCTCGCGTGCACCTTCGCTGCGGTGGGCACCTTGGCTGGGTTGCGCGCCTTGGTGGGCACCATGCAGTGCACGAAGTCGGAGCCCGGATTGCCCCGGGCGCGCACCTCCGCCAGGGTGGGCACCTTGGTGCGCACAACTTGCCTGGGCTGCGCACCAGGAAGGGCTCAAGATGGCACCCGCGTTCCGTTTTTTTCACTATCTTTCAGAACGGAAATTTTAAAATCTCGTTTTTTTTTGCCTTTTCTGGAAATTAGTGAAGGCAGCGCATCAAAGGTGCGCAACGCTGGTGCGAACCTGGGAGCGCTCCGATGTGTGCTCCAAGGTGCGGCGTGCACGAAGTCGGACCCCGGTTTGCCCCGGGTGCGCACCTCGCGTGCACCTTGGTGCGCACACCTTGGCTGGGTTGCGCGCCCTGGTGGGCACCATGGTGCGCACCAAGGAGCGCTCCGAAGTGTGCTCCAAGGTGCGGCGTGCACGAAGTCGGAGCCCGGTTTGCCCCGGGTGCGCACCTCGCGTGCACCTTCGCCGCGGTGGGCACCATGGCGTGCACGAAGTCGGAGCCCGGTTTGCCCCGGGTGCGCACCTCGCGTGCACCTTCGCCGGGGTGGGCACCTTGGTGTGCAGACCTTGGCTGGGTTGCGCGCCCTGGTGGGCACCATGGTGCGCACCAAGGAGCGCTCCGAAGTGTGCTCCAAGGTGCGGCCTGCACGAAGTCGGAGCCCGGTTTGCCCCGGGTGTGCACCTCGGGTGGGCACCTTGGTGCGCATGCCTTGCCTGGGCTGCGCACCAGGGCGGGCTCAAGATGGCACCCGCGTTCCTTTTTTTTCACTATCTTTCAAAACGGAAATTTTAAAATCTCATTTTTTTTTGCCTTTTTCTGGAAATTAGTGAAGGCAGCGCATCAAAGGTGCGCACCTCGCTGCCCACCACGGTGCGCAACGCCGGTGGGCACCCGGGAGTGCTTCGAAGTGTGCTCCAAGGTGCTGCGTGCACGTTGTCGGAGCCCGGTTTGCCCCGGGTGCGCACCTCGCGTGCACCTTCGTCGGGGTGGGCACCTTGGCTGGGTTTGCCCCGGCTGCGCTCCGAAGCGGGGTTATTGGAGCGCCGCCTCTTTTTTTGTCGGAGCGTTTGGTGGGGTTTCTCGCATTGGCTCTTCCGAGGCCCGGTTGCCACCCTGGCGCGCACGAAGTCGGAAGTAGGGTTAATTGCCCGGGTGCGCACCTTTGCCAGGGTGGGCACCTTACCTGGGCTGCGCACCAGGGCGGGCTCAAGATGGCACGCGCGTTCCGTTTTTTTCACTATCTTTCAAAACGGAAATTTTAAAATCTCCTTTTTTTTTTGCCTTTTCTGGAAATTAGTGAAGGCAGCGCATCAAAGGTGCGCACCTCGCTGCCCACCTTGGTGTGCTCTGAGGTGCGCACCCGGGAGCGCTACGAAGTGTGCTCCAAGGTGCGGCGTGCACGTTGTCGGAGCCCGGTTTGCCCCGGGTGCGCACCTCGCCTGCACCTTGGCCGGGGTGGGCACCTTGGCTGGGTTTGCCCAGGGTGCGCTCCGAAGCGGGGTTACTGGAGCGCCCCCTCTTTTTTTGTCAGAGCGTTTGGTGGGGTTTCTCGCATTGGCTCTTCCCAGGCCCGGTTGTTGGGTGCGCTCCCACCCTGGCGCGCGCGAAGTTGGAAGTTGGGTTAATTGCCCGGGCGCGCACCTTCGCCAGGGTGGGCACCTTGGTGCGCACACCTTGGCTGGGCTGCGCACCAGGGCGGGCTCAAGATGGCACCAGCATTCCCTTTTTCTCACTATCTTTCAAAACGGAAATTTTAAAATCTCGTTTTTTTTTTGCCTTTTATGGAAATTAGTGAAGGCATCGCATCAAAGGTGCGCACCTCGCTGCCCACCTTGGTGTGCTCCGAGGTGCCCACCACGGTGCGCAACGCCGGTGCGAACCCGGGAGCGCCCCGATGTGTGCTCCAAGGTGCGGCGTGCACGAAGTCGGACCCCGGTTTGCCCCGGGTGCGCACCTCGCGTGCACCTTGGTGCGCACACCTTGGCTGGGTTGCGCGGCCTGGTGGGCACCATGGTGCGCACCAAGGAGCGCTCCGAAGTGTGCTCCAAGGTGCGGCGTGCACGAAGTCGGAGCCCGGTTTGCCCCGGGTACGCACCTCGCGTGCACCTTCGCCGGGGTGGGCACCTCGGCTGGGTTGCGCGCCCTGGTGCGCACCAAGGAGCGCTCCGAAGTGTGCTCCAAGGTGCGGCGTGCACGAAGTCGGAGCCCGGTTTGCCCCGGGTGCGCACCTCGCGTGCACCTTCGGCGGGGTTGCGCGCCCTGGTGGGCACCATGGTGCGCACCAAGGAGCGCTCCGAAGTGTGCTCCAAGGTGCGGCGTGCACGAAGTCGGAGCCCGGTTTGCCCCGGGTGCGCACCTCGCGTGCACCTTCGGCGGGGTTGCGCGCCCTGGTGGGCACCATGGTGCGCACCAAGGAGCGCTCCGAAGTGTGCTCCAAGGTGCGGCGTGCACGAAGTCGGAGCCCGGTTTGCCCCGGGTGCGCACCTCGCGTGCACCTTCGCCGCGGTGGGCACCATGGCGTGCACGAAGTCGGAGCCCGGTTTGCCCCGGGTGCGCACCTCGCGTGCACCTTCGCCGGGGTGGGCACCTCGGCTGGGTTGCGCGCCCTGGTGCGCACCAAGGAGCGCTCCGAAGTGTGCTCCAAGGTGCGGCGTGCACGAAGTCGGAGCCCGGTTTGCCCCGGGTGCGCACCTCGCGTGCACCTTCGCCAGGGTGGGCACCTCGGTGCGCACACCTTCTCAATGTTTTCTTGCCTTTTCTGGAAATTGGTGAAGGCAGCGCATCAAAGGTGCGCACCTCGGTGTGCTCCGAGGTGCGAACCCGAGAGCGCTCCGAGGTGCCCACGAAGTCGAAAGTCGGGTTAATTGCATTGTTTTCCCCGGGTGCGCTCCGAGGTGCGCAACATCGGCGCGCACCAAGGAGGGCTCCGAAGTGTGCTCCAAGGTGCGCACGATGGCGTGCACCTCTGGTGCGCACGATTCGGAGCTCGGTTTGACCGGGGTGCGCACACCTTGGCTGGGTTGCGCACCTTTTGTGCGCTCCAAGGTGCGCACGAAGTCGGAGCTCGGTTTGCCCCGGGTGCGCACCTTCGCCAGGGTGCGCACCTTGATGCGCACGCCTTGGCTGGGCTGCGCACCTTGGTGGGCGCCATGGTGCGCACCTTTCGTGCGCTCCAAGGTGCGCACGAAGTCGGAGCTCGGTTTGCCCCGGGTGCGCACCTTGGTGGGCGCCATGGTGCACTCCGAGGTGCCCAAGATTGGTGCGCACCAAGGAGCGCTCCGAAGTGCGCTCCAAGGTGCGCGCGAAGTCGAAAGTTGGGTTAATTGTCCGGTTTGCCTCGGGTGCGCACCTTGCGTGCACCTTCGCCAGGGTGGGCGCCTTGGTGCGCACACCTTGGCTGGGCTGCGCACACCTTGGCACCCGCGTTTCCTTCATTTTAAATTTTTTTTTTTTACAATCTCTCAAGTGGGAAATTCTATAATCTCAACTTTTTTTGCCTTTTCAGGAAACTTTTGAATGGAGCGCATCATTGGTGCGCTCCGAAGTGTGCTCCAAAGCTCTCTCCAGCTGCGTGCACCTGCCCCGGCCGCGCACCCGGCCCCGCCCAGCTTCGCTCACCTGTCCCGGGCGTCTGGTGCGGAACCTTAGAGTAAGAAACATCACCGTGCACCTTGGCCAACGTGCGCGACTCGACCGAGCGCGCACTGGCCGAGGTGCACACCGATTTCACCTGGGTGCGCGCGCAGCACCTCGGGCGCACCGGGGTGCGCGCACAACGCCCGGGTTGCACCGTGGCCTGTGTGCTCGGGGCGCCTCGGGTGCGCGCTCGGTGTCGCCCCCGCGCGCGCGGTAGTGCGGGCAGCGCACCCCGGCCCGGCCCGGCCCCGACGAGAACGCAAACGGGCAAAAGGTTTATTCAAATAGCATTGCGATGCCCGGCGAAAAACTAAAAAAGGGTGCAACACCGGGACTTCCCGGGAGGTCACCCATCCCAGTACTACTCCGGCCCAAGCGCGCTTAACTGCGGAGTTCTGATGGGATCCGGTGCACTAACGCTGGTATGATCGCACCCGTTATGAGCTTGTCGCAGTGTGTACTTAGCAAACCGCGACCCACGTGCGAATCCACCCCGGCCACCCACCCCCGTCGAGGTGCACACCCTCCCTCGCGAAGTGCGCCCCGTTCGCCAAGTGTGAGCCCTGCCCGGGTGCGCGCACCTTGCTAGGGCGTCGGGTGTGCACCCGACCCGGCCTACGTGCGTGCACCTGTAGGGGGCGTCGTGTGCGTGCAGTGTCCCGTCTGCAACGCGGTGCCCACACACCACCTCGGGCGCAACGACCTGCGCTCACATGTGGGCCGAGTGCACCTTGGTGCATGTTCGGGGCGCCTCGGGTGCACGCTCGATCTTGCCCCGGTGCACCAAGGCGCTCGGTTTGCCCCGGGTGCGCACTTGGTGCAAGGTGGGCACCCAAAATAGGGATCAAGCACCAAAACACAAGTTTCGGGATGCAAAATGGGACCCAAGGACCACAAATGCGTTCCAAGACCCATGATGGGTCCACGAGAACAAAAATGTGTTCCGAGACTTAATAAACAAATATTGGGTTTTAGGAGAAGAAACATGCTCTGATGCCCAAAACGAGAATCGACCCCGAAAAGGCCACAGGCCAAAAGTGGGATGCGAGACAAAAAAAAATGGGACCCGAGGACCAAAATTGGGTTCCCAGGTCGAAGACAGGGCAACCGGACAAGAAACGACCTCTAAGGCTCGAAATGAGTCCCGACGACTAAAACTTGACAAGAAGCACCCATCAGGCACCCAACTCGACACCCATGGGATGCCGACCCACCCGGGCTTCCACCTAGCACACCTTGGCACCCACCCACCCTCGCACCCAACCTCGCACCCAACTTAGCACCTTTGAACCCACATTGGCACTCACCCTGACCCTGGCACCTTGGAACCCACATTGGCACTCACCTTGACCCTGGCACCCACCTTTGCACTCACCTTGGGACCCACCCTGGCTCCCACCTCGGCACCCACCCAGACACCCACCTTGGTTCCTTGGCACCCACCTTGGATCCTTGGCACCCACCCCGACACCCACCTTGGCACGCAACTTGGCTACTTGCCACCCACCTTGGCTCCTTGACGCCCACCCCGACAACCACCCCGTGACCTACCCTGGCTAGGGTTGGTGCACACCCACCCTGGTGCCCACCTTGGCACCCACCCTATGACCCACCTTGGCACGCACCTTAGTACCCACACCGTTACCCACCCTAGGACCCACCCCGTGACCCACCTTGGCCAGGGTGGGTGCCTTGGTGCGCACAACTTGCCTGGGCTGCACACCAGGGCGGGCTCAAGATGGCACCCGCGTTCCGTTTTTTTCACTATCTTTCAAAACGGAAATTTTAAAATCTCATTTTTTTCTTTTTTTTGCCTTTTCTGGAAATTAGTGAAGGCAGCGCATCAAAGGTGCGCAATGCTGGTGCGAACCCGGGAGCGCTCCGATGTGTGCTCCAAGGTGCGGCGTGCACGAAGTCCGAGCCCGGTTTGCCCCGGGTGCGCACCTCGCGTGCACCTTCGCCGGGGTGAGCACCTTGGCTGGGTTGCGCGCCCTGGTGCGTACCAAGGAGCGCTCTGAAGTGTGCTCCAAGGTGCGGCGTGCACGAAGTCGGAGCCCGGTTTGCCCCGGGTGTGCACCTCGGGTGCGCACCTCGCGTGCACCTTCGCTGCGGTGGGCACCTTGGCTGGGTTGCGCGCCTTGGTGGGCACCATGCAGTGCACGAAGTCGGAGCCCGGTTTGCCCCGGGCGCGCACCTCCGCCAGGGTGGGCACCTTGGTGCGCACAACTTGCCTGGGCTGCGCATCAGGAAGGGCTCAAGATGGCACCCGCGTTCCGTTTTTTTCACTATCTTTCAGAACGGAAATTTTAAAATATCGTTTTTTTTTGCCTTTTCTGGAAATTAGTGAAGGCAGCGCATCAAAGGTGCGCAACGCTGGTGCGAACCTGGGAGCGCTCCGATGTGTGCTCCAAGGTGCGGCGTGCACGAAGTCGGAGCCCGGTTTGCCTCGGGTGCGCCCTGGTGGGCACCATGGTGCGCACCAAGGAGCGCTCCGAAGTGTGCTCCAAGGTGCGGCCTGCACGAAGTCGGAGCCCGGTTTGCCCCGGGTGTGCACCTCGGGTGGGCACCTTGGTGCGCATGCCTTGCCTGGGCTGCGCACCAGGGCGGGCTCAAGATGGCACCCGCGTTCCTTTTTTTTCACTATCTTTCAAAACGGAAATTTTAAAATCTCATTTTTTTTTGCCTTTTTCTGGAAATTAGTGAAGGCAGCGCATCAAAGGTGCGCACCTCGCTGCCCACCACGGTGCGCAACGCCGGTGGGCACCCGGGAGTGCTTCGAAGTGTGCTCCAAGGTGCTGCGTGCACGTTGTCGGAGCCCGGTTTGCCCCGGGTGCGCACCTCGCGTGCACCTTCGTCGGGGTGGGCACCTTGGCTTGGTTTGCCCCGGCTGCGCTCCGAAGCGGGGTTATTGGAGCGCCGCCTCTTTTTTTGTCGGAGCGTTTGGTGGGGTTTCTCGCATTGGCTCTTCCGAGGCCCGGTTGCCACCCTGGCGCGCACGAAGTCGGAAGTAGGGTTAATTGCCCGGGTGCGCACCTTTGCCAGGGTGGCACCTTACCTGGGCTGCGCACCAGGGCGGGCTCAAGATGGCACGCGCGTTCCGTTTTTTTCACTATCTTTCAAAACGGAAATTTTAAAATCTCCTTTTTTTTTTGCCTTTTCTGGAAATTAGTGAAGGCAGCGCATCAAAGGTGCGCACCTCGCTGCCCACCTTGGTGTGCTCTGAGGTGCGCACCCGGGAGCGCTACGAAGTGTGCTCCAAGGTGCGGCGTGCACGTTGTCGGAGCCCGGTTTGCCCCGGGTGCGCACCTCGCCTGCACCTTGGCCGGGGTGGGCACCTTGGCTGGGTTTGCCCAGGGTGCGCTCCGAAGCGGGGTTACTGGAGCGCCCCCTCTTTTTTTGTCAGAGAGTTTGGTGGGGTTTCTCGCATTGGCTCTTCCCAGGCCCGGTTGTTGGGTGCGCTCCCACCCTGGCGCGCGCGAAGTTGGAAGTTGGGTTAATTGCCCGGGCGCGCACCTTCGCCAGGGTGGGCACCTTGGTGCGCAAACCTTGGCTGGGCTGCGCACCAGGGCGGGCTCAAGATGGCACCAGCATTCCCTTTTTCTCACTATCTTTCAAAACGGAAATTTTAAAATCTCGTTTTTTTTTTGCCTTTTATGGAAATTAGTGAAGGCATCGCATCAAAGGTGCGCACCTCGCTGCCCACCTTGGTGTGCTCCGAGGTGCCCACCACGGTGCGCAACGCCGGTGCGAACCCGGGAGCGCCCCGATGTGTGCTCCAAGGTGCGGCGTGCACGAAGTCGGACCCCGGTTTGCCCCGGGTGCGCACCTCGCGTGCACCTTGGTGCGCACACCTTGGCTGGGTTGCGCGGCCTGGTGGGCACCATGGTGCGCACCAAGGAGCGCTCCGAAGTGTGCTCCAAGGTGCGGCGTGCACGAAGTCGGAGCCCGGTTTGCCCCGGGTGCGCACCTTCGCCGCGGTGGGCACCATGGCGTGCACGAAGTCGGAGCCCGGTTTGCCCCGGGTGCGCACCTCGCGTGCACCTTCGCCGGGGTGGGCACCTCGGCTGGGTTGCGCGCCCTGGTGCGCACCAAGGAGCGCTCTGAAGTGTGCTCCAAGGTGCGGCGTGCACGAAGTCGGAGCCCGGTTTGCCCCGGGTGTGCACCTCGGGTGCGCACCTCGCGTGCACCTTCGCTGCGGTGGGCACCTTGGCTGGGTTGCGCGCCTTGGTGGGCACCATGCAGTGCACGAAGTCGGAGCCCGGATTGCCCCGGGCGCGCACCTCCGCCAGGGTGGGCACCTTGGTGCGCACAACTTGCCTGGGCTGCGCACCAGGAAGGGCTCAAGATGGCACCCGCGTTCCGTTTTTTTCACTATCTTTCAGAACGGAAATTTTAAAATCTCGTTTTTTTTTGCCTTTTCTGGAAATTAGTGAAGGCAGCGCATCAAAGGTGCGCAACGCTGGTGCGAACCTGGGAGCGCTCCGATGTGTGCTCCAAGGTGCGGCGTGCACGAAGTCGGACCCCGGTTTGCCCCGGGTGCGCACCTCGCGTGCACCTTGGTGCGCACACCTTGGCTGGGTTGCGCGCCCTGGTGGGCACCATGGTGCGCACCAAGGAGCGCTCCGAAGTGTGCTCCAAGGTGCGGCGTGCACGAAGTCGGAGCCCGGTTTGCCCCGGGTGCGCACCTCGCGTGCACCTTCGCCGCGGTGGGCACCATGGCGTGCACGAAGTCGGAGCCCGGTTTGCCCCGGGTGCGCACCTCGCGTGCACCTTCGCCGGGGTGGGCACCTTGGTGTGCAGACCTTGGCTGGGTTGCGCGCCCTGGTGGGCACCATGGTGCGCACCAAGGAGCGCTCCGAAGTGTGCTCCAAGGTGCGGCCTGCACGAAGTCGGAGCCCGGTTTGCCCCGGGTGTGCACCTCGGGTGGGCACCTTGGTGCGCATGCCTTGCCTGGGCTGCGCACCAGGGCGGGCTCAAGATGGCACCCGCGTTCCTTTTTTTTCACTATCTTTCAAAACGGAAATTTTAAAATCTCATTTTTTTTTGCCTTTTTCTGGAAATTAGTGAAGGCAGCGCATCAAAGGTGCGCACCTCGCTGCCCACCACGGTGCGCAACGCCGGTGGGCACCCGGGAGTGCTTCGAAGTGTGCTCCAAGGTGCTGCGTGCACGTTGTCGGAGCCCGGTTTGCCCCGGGTGCGCACCTCGCGTGCACCTTCGTCGGGGTGGGCACCTTGGCTGGGTTTGCCCCGGCTGCGCTCCGAAGCGGGGTTATTGGAGCGCCGCCTCTTTTTTTGTCGGAGCGTTTGGTGGGGTTTCTCGCATTGGCTCTTCCGAGGCCCGGTTGCCACCCTGGCGCGCACGAAGTCGGAAGTAGGGTTAATTGCCCGGGTGCGCACCTTTGCCAGGGTGGGCACCTTACCTGGGCTGCGCACCAGGGCGGGCTCAAGATGGCACGCGCGTTCCGTTTTTTTCACTATCTTTCAAAACGGAAATTTTAAAATCTCCTTTTTTTTTTGCCTTTTCTGGAAATTAGTGAAGGCAGCGCATCAAAGGTGCGCACCTCGCTGCCCACCTTGGTGTGCTCTGAGGTGCGCACCCGGGAGCGCTACGAAGTGTGCTCCAAGGTGCGGCGTGCACGTTGTCGGAGCCCGGTTTGCCCCGGGTGCGCACCTCGCCTGCACCTTGGCCGGGGTGGGCACCTTGGCTGGGTTTGCCCAGGGTGCGCTCCGAAGCGGGGTTACTGGAGCGCCCCCTCTTTTTTTGTCAGAGCGTTTGGTGGGGTTTCTCGCATTGGCTCTTCCCAGGCCCGGTTGTTGGGTGCGCTCCCACCCTGGCGCGCGCGAAGTTGGAAGTTGGATTAATTGCCCGGGCGCGCACCTTCGCCAGGGTGGGCACCTTGGTGCGCACACCTTGGCTGGGCTGCGCACCAGGGCGGGCTCAAGATGGCACCAGCATTCCCTTTTTCTCACTATCTTTCAAAACGGAAATTTTAAAATCTCGTTTTTTTTTTGCCTTTTATGGAAATTAGTGAAGGCATCGCATCAAAGGTGCGCACCTCGCTGCCCACCTTGGTGTGCTCCGAGGTGCCCACCACGGTGCGCAACGCCGGTGCGAACCCGGGAGCGCCCCGATGTGTGCTCCAAGGTGCGGCGTGCACGAAGTCGGACCCCGGTTTGCCCCGGGTGCGCACCTCGCGTGCACCTTGGTGCGCACACCTTGGCTGGGTTGCGCGGCCTGGTGGGCACCATGGTGCGCACCAAGGAGCGCTCCGAAGTGTGCTCCAAGGTGCGGCGTGCACGAAGTCGGAGCCCGGTTTGCCCCGGGTACGCACCTCGCGTGCACCTTCGCCGGGGTGGGCACCTCGGCTGGGTTGCGCGCCCTGGTGCGCACCAAGGAGCGCTCCGAAGTGTGCTCCAAGGTGCGGCGTGCACGAAGTCGGAGCCCGGTTTGCCCCGGGTGCGCACCTTCGCCGCGGTGCGCACCATGGCGTGCACGAAGTCGGAGCCCGGTTTGCCCCGGGTGCGCACCTCGCGTGCACCTTCGGCGGGGTTGCGCGCCCTGGTGGGCACCATGGTGCGCACCAAGGAGCGCTCCGAAGTGTGCTCCAAGGTGCGGCGTGCACGAAGTCGGAGCCCGGTTTGCCCCGGGTGCGCACCTCGCGTGCACCTTCGGCGGGGTTGCGCGCCCTGGTGGGCACCATGGTGCGCACCAAGGAGCGCTCCGAAGTGTGCTCCAAGGTGCGGCGTGCACGAAGTCGGAGCCCGGTTTGCCCCGGGTGCGCACCTCGCGTGCACCTTCGCCGCGGTGGGCACCATGGCGTGCACGAAGTCGGAGCCCGGTTTGCCCCGGGTGCGCACCTCGCGTGCACCTTCGCCGGGGTGGGCACCTCGGCTGGGTTGCGCGCCCTGGTGCGCACCAAGGAGCGCTCCGAAGTGTGCTCCAAGGTGCGGCGTGCACGAAGTCGGAGCCCGGTTTGCCCCGGGTGCGCACCTCGCGTGCACCTTCGCCAGGGTGGGCACCTCGGTGCGCACACCTTCTCAATGTTTTCTTGCCTTTTCTGGAAATTGGTGAAGGCAGCGCATCAAAGGTGCGCACCTCGGTGTGCTCCGAGGTGCGAACCCGAGAGCGCTCCGAGGTGCCCACGAAGTCGAAAGTCGGGTTAATTGCATTGTTTTCCCCGGGTGCGCTCCGAGGTGCGCAACATCGGCGCGCACCAAGGAGGGCTCCGAAGTGTGCTCCAAGGTGCGCACGATGGCGTGCACCTCTGGTGCGCACGATTCGGAGCTCGGTTTGACCGGGGTGCGCACACCTTGGCTGGGTTGCGCACCTTTTGTGCGCTCCAAGGTGCGCACGAAGTCGGAGCTCGGTTTGCCCCGGGTGCGCACCTTCGCCAGGGTGCGCACCTTGATGCGCACGCCTTGGCTGGGCTGCGCACCTTGGTGGGCGCCATGGTGCGCACCTTTCGTGCGCTCCAAGGTGCGCACGAAGTCGGAGCTCGGTTTGCCCCGGGTGCGCACCTTGGTGGGCGCCATGGTGCACTCCGAGGTGCCCAAGATTGGTGCGCACCAAGGAGCGCTCCGAAGTGCGCTCCAAGGTGCGCGCGAAGTCGAAAGTTGGGTTAATTGTCCGGTTTGCCTCGGGTGCGCACCTTGCGTGCACCTTCGCCAGGGTGGGCGCCTTGGTGCGCACACCTTGGCTGGGCTGCGCACACCTTGGCACCCGCGTTTCCTTCATTTTAAATTTTTTTTTTTTACAATCTCTCAAGTGGGAAATTCTATAATCTCAACTTTTTTTGCCTTTTCAGGAAACTTTTGAATGGAGCGCATCATTGGTGCGCTCCGAAGTGTGCTCCAAAGCTCTCTCCAGCTGCGTGCACCTGCCCCGGCCGCGCACCCGGCCCCGCCCAGCTTCGCTCACCTGTCCCGGGCGTCTGGTGCGGAACCTTAGAGTAAGAAACATCACCGTGCACCTTGGCCAACGTGCGCGACTCGACCGAGCGCGCACTGGCCGAGGTGCACACCGATTTCACCTGGGTGCGCGCGCAGCACCTCGGGCGCACCGGGGTGCGCGCACAACGCCCGGGTTGCACCGTGGCCTGTGTGCTCGGGGTGCCTCGGGTGCGCGCTCGGTGTCGCCCCCGCGCGCGCGGTAGTGCGGGCAGCGCACCCCGGCCCGGCCCGGCCCCGACGAGAACGCAAACGGGCAAAAGGTTTATTCAAATAGCATTGCGACGCCCGGCGAAAAACTAAAAAAGGGTGCAACACCGGGACTTCCCGGGAGGTCACCCATCCCAGTACTACTCCGGCCCAAGCGCGCTTAACTGCGGAGTTCTGATGGGATCCGGTGCACTAATGCTGGTATGATCGCACCCGTTATGAGCTTGTCGCAGTGTGTACTTAGCAAACCGCGACCCACGTGCGAATCCACCCCGGCCACCCACCCCCGTCGAGGTGCACACCCTCCCTCGCGAAGTGCGCCCCGTTCGCCAAGTGTGAGCCCTGCCCGGGTGCGCGCACCTTGCTAGGGCGTCGGGTGTGCACCCGGCCCGGCCTACGTGCGTGCACCTGGAGGGGGCGTCGTGTGCGTGCAGTGTCCCGTCTGCAACGCGGTGCCCACACACCACCTCGGGCGCAACGACCTGCGCTCACATGTGGGCCGAGTGCACCTTGGTGCATGTTCGGGGCGCCTCGGGTGCACGCTCGATCTTGCCCCGGTGCACCAAGGCGCTCGGTTTGCCCCGGGTGCGCACTTGGTGCAAGGTGGGCACCCAAAATAGGGATCAAGCACCAAAACACAAGTTTCGGGATGCAAAATGGGACCCAAGGACCACAAATGCGTTCCAAGACCCATGATGGGTCCACGAGAACAAAAATGTGTTCCGAGACTTAATAAACAAATATTGGGTTTTAGGAGAAGAAACATGCTCTGATGCCCAAAACGAGAATCGACCCCGAAAAGGCCACAGGCCAAAAGTGGGATGCGAGACAAAAAAAAATGGGACCCGAGGACCAAAATTGGGTTCCCAGGTCGAAGACAGGGCAACCGGACAAGAAACGACCTCTAAGGCTCGAAATGAGTCCCGACGACTAAAACTTGACAAGAAGCACCCATCAGGCACCCAACTCGACACCCATGGGATGCCGACCCACCCGGGCTTCCACCTAGCACACCTTGGCACCCACCCACCCTCGCACCCAACCTCGCACCCAACTTAGCACCTTTGAACCCACATTGGCACTCACCCTGACCCTGGCACCTTGGAACCCACATTGGCACTCACCTTGACCCTGGCACCCACCTTTGCACTCACCTTGGGACCCACCCTGGCTCCCACCTCGGCACCCACCCAGACACCCACCTTGGTTCCTTGGCACCCACCTTGGATCCTTGGCACCCACCCCGACACCCACCTTGGCACGCAACTTGGCTACTTGCCACCCACCTTGGCTCCTTGACGCCCACCCCGACAACCACCCCGTGACCTACCCTGGCTAGGGTTGGTGCACACCCACCCTGGTGCCCACCTTGGCACCCACCCTATGACCCACCTTGGCACGCACCTTAGTACCCACCCCGTTACCCACCCTAGGACCCACCCCGTGACCCACCTTGGCCAGGGTGGGTGCACCCACCCTGGTGCCCACCTTGGCACCCACCCATCCTAGCACCCAGCCTGTGACCGGGCTTGGAACCCAACCTTGCACCCGCACCCGTCTTGGCCAGTGTGGGTGCGCACCCATCCTGGCACCCACGTTGTGACACACCCTTTAACCCACGCACCCTAGCACCCACGTTGGCACCCACCTTGGAACCCAACCTAGCAACTTGGCACCCACCCCGTGACCCACCTTGGCATCCACCATAGCAGTCGCCGACTTGGCACCCACCTCGGCACCCACCTTGACACTTGTGGACCCACCTTGCCACTCACCCTAGCATCGACCCATCCTAGCACCCACCCTGGCACCTTTGCACCCTAGCACTCACCCATCCTAGCACCTAACCTGTGACCCACCTTGACACTCACCCTCGCACCCACCTTGGAACCCAACCTAGCACCCACCCACCCTGACACCAACCCTAGCACCTACCCACCCTTGCACCCACCCTGTGACCCATCTTGGCACCCACCCATCCTACCACTCAACCTATCACCCACCTTCTCACCCACCTTGGCATCCACCTTAGCACCCACCCACACTGGCACCTTGGCACCCACCTCGGGCAAGGTGGGTGCACACCCACCCTGGCACCCAATTTAGAACCCACCGAGCATGTTACCCACCTTGGCACCCACATTGCAGCCCACCCTAGTACCCACCCTATGACCCACATTGGCATCCACACCCTAGCACCCAGGCACCTCGACACCCGCCTTGACACCCACCCTAGCACTGAACCTGTGACCCACCTTGGAACTCACCCTAGAACCCACCCACCCTGTGAACCACCTTGGCATCCACCTTAGCACCCACCCACCTTGGCACCCACTCTAGCACTCACCCATCCTAACACCCAACTTGTTACCCACCTTGGCACCCGCCCTCGCGTCCACCTTGAAACCCACCCTAGCACCCACCCACGCAGGAGCCCACCTTGGCACCCAACCTAACACCCACGCATCCTGGCACCCAACTTGTGACCCACCTTGGAACCCACCCTAGTACCCACCTTTGAACCCACTATATCACCAACCCACCTTGGCACCCACCCTATGACCCTCTTTGGAATCCACCCTAGCACGCACCCACCCTGGCACCCACCATGGAGCGCACCCTAGCACCCACCCACCTCGGCACGCACCTCAACACCCACCTTGGTGTGCGCACTGCGCCAACCTCTCAAAGACCCTATGTGGTGCGCTCCAAAGTGTACACCTTTGGTGCGCTCCAAGGTGCGCACCTTTGGTGCACACCGAGGTGCACACCAAAGTGTGCACCGAGGTGAGCACCAAAGTGCACTCCAGGGTGCACACCAAGGCGTGCACCTTTGGTGCGGTCAATGCAAACGAATTCGGAAGTTGGGGTCGATGTCCTAATCGCTGCTGCAGACTACACGTATGAGAATCGGACAAATAGCTTTATATAGGGGAGGTGTTGCGTTTGATGGGTCGACTCCCCTGGTTGTGTGCACTGCACCAACTTCAAAGACCCTGTCTTGTTTAAGAAGTCAAAAGTTGGGGTGGATGTCCTAATCATTGCTGCAGTCTACGCATGTATGAGAATCAGACAAATAGCTTATATAGGGGAGGTGTTGCATTCGGTGGGTTGACTCCCCTGGTTGTGCGCACTGCGCCAACCTCAAAGACCCCGCATAGCAGAAGAAGTCGGAAGTCGGATTTTGGTGAGCACCAAGGCGTGCACCTTTGGTGCGGTCAACGCAGACGAATTCAGAAGTTGGGGTGGATGTCCTAATCGTTGTTGCAGGCTACACATGTATGAGAATCAGACAAATAGCTTATATAGGGGAGGTGTTGGGTTTGATGGGTCAACTCCCTTGGTTGTGCGCATTACGCCAACCTCAAAGACCTTGTTTTCGTTAAGAAGTCAAAAGTTGGGGTCAATGTCCTAATGGCTCCTGCAGGCTACACATGTATGAGAATCGGACAAATAGCTTATATAGGGGAGGTGTTGGGTTTGATGGGTCGACTCCCCTGGTTGTGCGCATTACGTCAACCTCAAAGACCTTGTTTTCGTTAAGAAGTCAAAAGTTGGGGTCGATGTCCTAATTGCTCCTGTAGACTACACATGTATGAGAATCAGACAAATAGCTTATATAGGGGAGGTGTTGGGTTTGATGGGTTGACTCCCCTAGTTGTTCGCATTACACCAACCTCAAAGACCTTGTTTTCGTTTAGAAGCCGAAAGTTGGGGTCGATGTCCTAATTGCTCCTGCAGGCTACGCATGTATGAGAATCAGACAAATAGCTTATATAGGGGAGGTGTTGGGTTTGATGGGTCGACTCCCCTGGTTGTGCGCATTGCGCCAACCTCAAAGACCCTGCATTGCGGATGAAGTCGAAAGTCAGAGTTTGGTGTGCTACAAGGTGTGGTCGAAGGTGCTCACCTAGGTGTGCACCTTTGGAGCACAGGAAAAGTGCCCTCCAAAAGTGCGCACCTTTGGAGTGCACAAAAGTGCCCTCCAAAAGTGCGCACCTTTGGAGCGCAGAAAAGTGCCCTCCAAAAAGTGCCCTCCAAAAGTGCGCACCTTTGGAGCGCAGAAAAGTGCCCTCCAAAAAGTGCCCTCCAAAAGTGCGCACCTTTGGAGCGCAGAAAAGTGCCCTCCAAAAAGTGCCCTCCAAAAGTGCGCACCTTTGGAGCGCAGAAAAGTGCCCTCCAAAAAGTGCCCTCCAAAAGTGCGCACCTTTGGAGCGCAGAAAAGTGCCCTCCAAAAAGTGCCCTCCAAAAGTGCGCACCTTTGGAGCGCAGAAAAGTGCCCTCCAAAAAGTGCCCTCCAAAAGTGCGCACCTTTGGAGCGCAGAAAAGTGCCCTCCAAAAAGTGCCCTCCAAAAGTGCGCACCTTTGGAGCGCAGAAAAGTGCCCTCCAAAAAGTGCCCTCCAAAAGTGCGCACCTTTGGAGCGCAGAAAAGTGCCCTCCAAAAAGTGCCCTCCAAAAGTGCGCACCTTTGGAGCGCAGAAAAGTGCCCTCCAAAAAGTGCCCTCCAAAAGTGCGCACCTTTGGAGCGCAGAAAAGTGCCCTCCAAAAGTGCGCACTTTTGGTGCGCACCAAGGCGCTGGTTCGGTCGTTGCAGGCGAGTTCGGAAGTTGGGGTCGATGTCCTGAGCGGAGGTGCAAACTACACAGGTGTCGGAATCGGACAAATAGCTTATATAGGGGAGGTGTATGCTTCGATGGGTCGACTCCCCAGGTTGAGCGCACCGCGCCAACCTCAAAGACCCTACGGTATGGATGAAGTCGGAAGTTGGGTCCGATGACCGATTCGATTAGTAGGTATGCTCATGAGGTCGGAATTTGGGTCCGATGACCTGCCATGTGCAGGAAGGCGAATGTTGACACTGTGCGTTGCAAGGTGCACACCAAGGCGCTGGTGCGGTCTTTTTAGTCGAGTTCGGAAGTTGGGGTCGATGTCCTGATCGGAGGTGCAAGCTACACAGGTGTGGGAATCGGACAAATAGCTTATATAGGGGAGGTGTATGCTTTGTTGGGTCGACTCCCCGGGTTGAGCGCACCGCGCCAACCTCAAAGACCCTACGGTATGGATGAAGTCGGAAGTTGGGTCCGATGACCGATTCGATATGTAGGCATACTCGCGAGGTCGGAATTTGGGTCCGATGACCTGCCACGTGCAGGAAGGCGAATGTTGGCACTGTGCGTTGCAAGGTGCGCACCAAGGCGCTGGTTCGGTCGTTGGAGGCGAGTTCGGAAGTTGGGGTCGATGTCTTGATCGGAGGTGCAAACTACACAGGTGTGGGAATCGGACAAATAGCTTATATAGGGGAGGTGTATGCTTCGTTGGGTCGACTCCCCGGGTTGAGCGCACCGCGCCAACCTCAAAGACCCTACGGTATGGATGAAGTCGGAAGTTGGGTCCGATGACCGATTCGATATGTAGGCATACTCGCGAGGTCGGAATTTGGGTCCGATGACCTGCCATGTGCAGGAAGGCGAATGTTGGGACTGTGCGTCGCAAGGTGCGCACCAAGGCGCTGGTGCCGTCGTTGCAGTCGAGTTCGGAAGTTGGGGTCGATGTCCTGGTCAGAGGTGCAAACTACACAGGTGTGGGAATCGGACAAATAGCTTATATAGGGGAGGTGTATGCTTCGATGGGTCGACTCCCTGGGTTGAGCGCACCGCGCCAACCTCAAAGACCCTACAGTATGGATGAAGTCGGAAGTTGGGTCCGATGACCGATTCGATACGTAGGCATATTGGCGAGGTCTGAATTTGTGTCCGATGACCTGCCATGCGCAGGAAGGCGGAATTTGGGTCCGATGACCGAGTTGATGGCGTGCCATGCGCAGAAAGGCGGAATTTGGGTCCGATGACCGAGTTGATGTTGATGGCCCGCCATGCACAGGAAGGCGGAATTTGGGTCCGATGACCGATTTGAAGGCGTGCCATACGCAAAAAGGCGGAGTTTGGGTCCGATGACCGAGTTGATATTGATGGCCCGCCATGCGCAGGAAGGCGGAATTTGGGTCCGATGACCTGACATACGCATGGAGTCCGACTCGGGGGCCGATGTTCGATTCGATGACTTGCATTGTGGGTAAAGTCGGAAGTTGTGGTCTTTGACCCGATTCGATGACCAGACTTCGGCTGCTTGAGAATCGGACAAATAACTTATATAGGGGAGGTAGTGTTCTCGAGCATCCTCCCCCCGTGCCCGTTTATGTCGATTGATGCTGGTGCTCGACTGGTTGGAGCGCTCGGATGCAAAAATCTTGCACCAGGATTTATCGATTGTGATGGACACGGCAAGTCTCCTGATTGCTATGCAGGAGCTCATCGTGAATCTCTATGCGGCCTTGGTATGGACTCGACCTGCGGAATGGTTCGGCAATGGTAGTCGCTCCAACACGTCCTTGCAATGGCCACAGAGGTGATTCGACTAGAGCTCCAGTCTAGCTTTTGGGTTGCTTGGCGGACTGGTATAGCCGCGATCGAGTTCCGGCCATGAACGTTTTAGATAGCTCTTGGGCTTTCTGGGACGGAAGTCGGAAGTTTGGGCTGTTGTCCGATTTGATGACCATTCTTCGGATGTGTGAGAATCGGACAAATAACTTATATAGGGGACTGTGTTGTCTCACGCAGCCCCCTCCGTGCCCCTCTATCTCGACCGATGTTGGTGCTTGAAAGGGTTGGGATCGCTCGGATTTATAAACGTGAACCACCATTTGTCGAGTGTGAGGGACGCGGCAGGTCTCCTAAATGCTATGCGGGCGCTCTCTGAGAATCTCTATCCGGCCTCGACACAGACTAGTCTTGCTGAATGGTTTGGCACTGGTAGTCGATCCAACACGTCGTTGTTGTGGCCGCCTAGGCGATTCGATTCGAGCCCCCGTCTAGCTTTTGGGTTGCTTGGCGGATTTTGCCCTATCCGCAAGTGAGCTCGGTCCCTAAACGTTCGAGAAACCCGATTGCTATGCGCCGACTCTCTTTCTTGCGAGCCTCCATCTAGCTTTTGGGTCTCTACGGAACGGAAGTCGGAATCTGGGACCGTTGTTTGATTCGACGAGGCAGACTACGGTTGTGCGAGAATCGGACAAATAACTTATATAGGGGAGGTGTTGACTGGAGCATTCTCCCCCGTGCCCCTCTAACTCGACCAATGCTGGCGCTCGAACGGTGGTAGCGCTCGGATTTTCATTGAGCGCCAGCATTGGTCGATTTAGAGGGGCATGCGAGATTCCCGAATGCTATGCGAGGGCTCTAACGGAAATGTCTATTGGTTTCGGTATGGATGCAATTGCGAGTGGTTCGGCAAAGGTAGTCGTTCCGATGCGTCCATGTCGTGGCCAAATCGATAATTCGATTTGAGCCCTCGTATAGCATTTGGGTCTCTCGATGTGATTCCGCATTCCAGTCCCTTTGGGCACTGCTTGAGCCGCATCCCAGGGGGTTCCCTTCCCAATAATCTGCCTCGCAACCCGATTGCTATGCGGTGAGGCTCCTCGGCCGCCTCGGAACTATCTGTGTATCAGACGCATCGCGGGATAAGGGGTTGGCAACGGTAGTCGCCCCAAGCGCGTCCGATGCTTGGACCATTCCGAGGCGGCCCTGAAGCCTCTTCCGTCTAGCCGTTGGGTCCTTCTCGCCGCATCCCTCGCCTCGCACCCCGATTGCTATGCGGTGAGGCTCCTCGGCCGCCTCGGAACTATCTGTGTATCGGACGCGTCGCGGGATAAGGGGTTGTCACTGGTAGTCGCCCCAAGCGCGTCCGATGCTTGGACCATTCCGAGGCGGCCCTGAAGCCTCTTCCGTCTAGCCGTTGGGTCCTTCTCGCCGCATCCCTCGCCTCGCACCCCGATTGCTATGCGGTGAGGCTCCTCGGCCGCCTCGGAACTATCTGTGTATCGGACGCGTCGCGGGATAAGGGGTTGTCATTGGTAGTCGCCCCAAGCGCGTCCGATGCTTGGACCATTCCGAGGCGGCCCTGAAGCCTCTTCCGTCTAGCCGTTGGGTCCTTCTCGCCGCATCCCTCGCCTCGCACCCCGATTGCTATGCGGTGAGGCTCCTCGGCCGCCTTGGAACTATCTGTGTATCGGACGCGTCGCGGGATAAGGGGTTGTCACTGGTAGTCGCCCCAAGCGCGTCCGATGCTTAGACCATTCCGAGGCGGACCCGAAGCCTCTTCCGTCTAGCCGTTGGGTCCTTCTCGCCGCATCCTTCGCCTCGCACCCCGATTGCTATGCGGTGAGGCTCCTCGGCCGCCTCGGAACTATCTGTGTATCGGACGCGTCGCGGGATAAGGGGTTGTCACTGGTAGTCGCCCCAAGCGCGTCCGATGCTTGGACCATTCCGAGGCGGACCCGAAGCCTCTTCCGTCTAGCCGTTGGGTCCTTCTCGCCGCATCCCTCGCCTCGCACCCCGATTGCTATGCGGTGAGGCTCCTCGGCCGCCTCGGAACTATCTGTGTATCGGACGCGTCGCGGGATAAGGGGTTGTCACTGGTAGTCGCCCCAAGCGCGTCCGATGCTTGGACCATTCCGAGGCGGACCCGAAGCCTCTTCCGTCTAGCCGTTGGGTCCTTCTCGCCGCATCCCTCGCCTCGCACCCCGATTGCTATGCGGTGAGGCTCCTCGGCCGCCTTGGAACTATCTGTGTATCGGACGCGTCGCGGGATAAGGGGTTGTCACTGGTAGTCGCCCCAAGCGCGTCCGATGCTTGGACCATTCCGAGGCGGACCCGAAGCCTCTTCCGTCTAGCCGTTGGGTCCTTCTCGCCGCATCCCTCGCCTCGCACCCCGATTGCTATGCGGTGAGGCTCCTCGGCCGCCTTGGAACTATCTGTGTATCGGACGCGTCGCGGGATAAGGGGTTGTCACTGGTAGTCGCCCCAAGCGCGTCCGATGCTTGGACCATTCCGAGGCGGCCCCGAAGCCTCTTCCGTGTAGCCGTTGGGTCCTTCTCGCCGCATCCCTCGCCTCGCACCCCGATTGCTATGCGGTGAGGCTCCTCGGCCGCCTTGGAACTATCTGTGTATCGGACGCGTCGCGGGATAAGGGGTTGTCA
This sequence comes from Cryptomeria japonica, assembly GCF_030272615.1. Classification (NCBI taxonomy): domain Eukaryota; kingdom Viridiplantae; phylum Streptophyta; class Pinopsida; order Cupressales; family Cupressaceae; genus Cryptomeria; species Cryptomeria japonica. The sequence goes on along the minus strand of NW_026729025.1, from coordinate 149,025 downwards.
CTGGTAGTCGCCCCAAGCGCGTCCGATGCTTGGACCATTCCGAGGCGGCCCCGAAGCCTCTTCCGTGTAGCCGTTGGGTCCTTCTCGCCGCATCCCTCGCCTCGCACCCCGATTGCTATGCGGTGAGGCTCCTCGGCCGCCTTGGAACTATCTGTGTATCGGACGCGTCGCGGGATAAGGGGTTGTCACTGGTAGTCGCCCCAAGCGCGTCCGATGCTTGGACCATTCCGAGGCGGACCTGAAGCCTCTTCCCTCTAGCCGTTGGGGCTTTCTCGCCGCATCCCTCGCCTCGCACCCTGATTGCTATGCTGTGAGGCTCCTCGGCCGCCTTGGAACTATCTGTGTATCGGACGCATCGCGGGATAAGGGGTTGGCAGTGGTAGTCGCCCCAAGCGCATCCGATGCTTGGACCATTCCGAGGCGGCCCTGCAGCCTCTTCCGTCTAGCCGTTGGGGCCATCTCGCCGCATCCCCCACCTCGCACCACGATTGCTATGCGGTGAGGCTCCTTGGCCGCCTCGGAACTATCTGTGTATCGGACGCATCGCGGGATAAGGGGTTGTCACTGGTAGTCGCCCCAAGCGCGTCCGATGCTTGGACTATTCCGAGGCGGCCCTGCAGCCTCTTCCGTCTAGCCGTTGGGGCCATCTCGCTGCATCCCCCACCTCCTCGGCCGCCTCGGAACTATCTGTGTATCGGACGCATCGCGGGATAAGGGGTTGGCAGTGGTAGTCGCCCCAAGCGCGTCCGATGCTTGGACTATTCCGAGGCAGCCCTGCAGCCTCTTCCGTCTAGCCTTTGGGGCCATCTCGCCGCATCCCTCGCCTCGCACCCCGATTGCTATGCGGTGAGGCTCCTCGGCCGCCTGGGAACTATCTTCGTATCGGACGCATCGCGGGATAAGGGGTTGTCACTGGTAGTCGCCCCAAGCGCGTCCGATGCTTGGACTATTCCGAGGCGGCCCTGTGGCCTCTTCCGTCTAGCCGTTGGGGCCATCTCGCCGCATCCCCCACCTCGCACCCCGATTGCTATGCGGTGAGGCTCTTCGGCCGCCTTGGAACTATCTTCGTACCGGACGCATTGCGGGATAAGGGGTTGTCACTGGTAGTGGCCCCAAGCGCGTCCGATGCTTGGACTATTCCGAGGCGGCCCTGCAGCCTCTTCCGTCTAGCCGTTGGGGCCATCTCGCCGCATCCCCCACCTCGCACCCCGATTGCTATGCGGTGAGGCTCCTCGGCCGCCTTGGAACTATCTTCGTATCGGACGCATCGCGGGATAAGGGGTTGTCACTGGTAGTCGCCCCAAGCGCGTCCGATGCTTGGACTATTCCGACGCGGCCCTGTGGCCTCTTCCGTCTAGCCGTTGGGGCCATCTCGCCGCATCCCCCACCTCGCACCCCGATTGCTATGCGGTGAGGCTCCTCGGCCGCCTTGGAACCATCTTCGTATCGGACGCATCGCGGGATAGGGGGCTGTCACTGGTAGTCGCCCCAAGCGTGTCCGATGCTTGGACCATTCCTAGGCGGCCCTGAAGCCTCTTCCGTCTAGCCGTTGGGGCCTTCCCGCCCCATCCCTCGCCTCGCACCCCCGATTGCTATGCGGTGAGGCTCCTCGGCCGCCTTGGAACCATCTGTGTATCGGACGCATCGCGGGATAAGGGGTTGGCACTGGCAGTCGCCCCAAGCGCGTCCGATGCTTGGACCATTCCGAGGTGGCCCTGAAGCCTCTTCCGTCTAGCCGTTGGGGCCTTCCCGCCCCATCCCTCGCCTCGCACCCCGATTGATATGCGGTGAGGCTCCTCGGCCGCCTTGGAACTATCTGTGTATCGGACGCATCGCGGGATAAGGGGTTGGCACTGGTAGTCGTCCCAATCGCATCCGATGCTTGGACCATTCCGAGGCGGCCCTGCAGCCTCTTCCGTTTAGCCGTCGGGGCCTTCCCGCCGCATCCCTCGCCTCGCATCCCGATTCCTATGCGGTGAGTCTTCTCGGCCGCCGCGGAACTATACCTGTTATTGCTACTGCATCCTTCGGCTGGTAACCTCCTCTGCCGCCTTGGAACGTTCTCTTTGTCGGACGCGTCGCGGGATAAGGGGTTGGCACTGGTAGTCGCCCCAAGCGCGCCCGATGCATAGACCGCTCCGAGTCGACCTTGCTTTCAGCCTCTCACATGCATAGACCTCTCTGAGTCGACCCTGCAGCCTCTCACGTTTAGCCTTTGGAATCTCGCCTCACAACATGATTGCTATCCTTGATGCATCCCTTGCCTCGAGCCCTGATTGCTTTCTTGGCTGCATCCCTCCTCTCCTCACAGCCCGGTTGTCATCACTGCTTCATCCGTCGCTTCATGCATTCTGGCTGCTGGGCCCTTCCCACCGCACACCTCGATTGCTATCTCTTCTGCATCACACACCCCGATTGCTATCTCTGCTACATCCCTCGGCTCTCACTTCTGCATCCTTCGCCTCACACCTCGATTGCTATCAATGCTGCATCCGTAACCTCACACCCCGATTGCTATGCGGGGAGGCTCCTTGGCCGCCTTGGAAATTTCTGTGTGTCGGACGCACCGCGGGATAAGGGGTTGGCACTGGTAGTCGCCCCAAGTGCGCCCGATTCTTAGACCGCTTCGAGGTGACCTCGTAGCCTCTTTCGTCCAGGCTTCCTGCCTTCAACGCCCTTTTTACACCTCGATTGCTATGCGCGGGCTCGTTGGCGTCTATCACCTCTCTGCGAAGAGTGGCACGATGATTGTTGGGGTAAATCGTAGCAGTCCGATCTCTGGCCTTGGGCCATTGTGAGGGCTGATCGATTTCCTGTGCGCATCTCGTGTTCGCCCAGTAACAGACTCGACGACTTGTAATCGGTCTTGTTCCCGATTGTTCCTGGAGGTAGTCTTCGGAACTCTTGGATTTGACCTGTCACTCGAACTGTCCTCTTCCGAGGATGCTTGTGTGTGTGTGCTTGTGCCATTTCCTTGGCGGTATTAACGAGATATTAAAGAGCGGAGTGAGCGCCTCGCCCAGCTATGTTTGGGGCTCTCACTCCCTTACCCGGTGTGCGACCGCTTTGCACGTAGGTTGCGGAGCATCGCGACTCTTTCGATGTTTGGCGGTTGTCTTCCGGTGATGCGTTGGTCCCGAAGTGCACGTTACTAGCATTTCTGCCATTGTTCTCGATCTTTGGCACGTTCCTTCGTTGCAATTGGATATATATCTCCGTTTATACGCGCAGGCTTCTCCCGCCTATTCAGCGCTGTCCCACTCTCAGCACTCTCGTGGTCTCCTTGGCTTCTCTCTCCCGTGAGCGAGCTCTCTTCTCGAGTCTTTTCCATGTCCCATGGAGGTTGCCTTGCGAAATTCGGGCACACAAACGTGACCGGATAAGAGCGGAATTGCCTATGAGGAGAAGCTCACCTTAGGGAGCAGCAATGCCGAGTGTTTCGACAGAGGGTAGAGGGGGCGTTGTTTGGGCGGTTGCACAAAAGAGTGCTACGTTTGCACTGAAGGTTGCTTCTTCGTCTCCGACGAACTCTTCGAGGCAAAAAAGCTTGTTTACGGGGTCGAGGTGGGACTGTTCGTGCGAGTTGCGCCACCAAAAGTGCGTAGGGGGCATATACCTGGGAAATGGATGTCTCTGAGTGGCCTTACTCGGTCGCGTGCACGGTGCATTCTCTAACGGCAGGACTGTCGCGAGCATGTGCGGTTCGGATGTTTTCGGGTAAAGGGTTCCGTACGGGATGTTCTTCCCAGGCTCCTGTGAACCGAGACTCTGCATCGTCATGCTCCGGCTCCCGTGGGTGCTTCATGCCTCGTCGAGCTGTTTGTCGTGGACGATTAAGGCCGAGGCCTTCCTTCGAGAGGGGAATTGTTCAGGCTGGTCGAGGCGGGATTGTTCGTGCGGGGTGCACCACCAAAAGTGCGTAGGGGGCATATGCCTGGGAAATGGATGTCTCTGAGTGGCCTTACTCGGTCGCGTGCACGGTGCACAGTCTCACGGCATGACTGTCGCGAGCATCGACGGTGCGG
>NW_026729025.1:112500-135000 GCF_030272615.1 Cryptomeria japonica | reverse complement strand
GTGGGCACCTTGGTGCGCACACCTTGGCTGGGCTGCGCACCAGGGCGGGCTCAAGATGGCACCAGCATTCCCTTTTTCTCACTATCTTTCAAAACGGAAATTTTAAAATCTCGTTTTTTTTTTGCCTTTTATGGAAATTAGTGAAGGCATCGCATCAAAGGTGCGCACCTCGCTGCCCACCTTGGTGTGCTCCGAGGTGCCCACCACGGTGCGCAACGCCGGTGCGAACCCGGGAGCGCCCCGATGTGTGCTCCAAGGTGCGGCGTGCACGAAGTCGGACCCCGGTTTGCCCCGGGTGCGCACCTCGCGTGCACCTTGGTGCGCACACCTTGGCTGGGTTGCGCGGCCTGGTGGGCACCATGGTGCGCACCAAGGAGCGCTCCGAAGTGTGCTCCAAGGTGCGGCGTGCACGAAGTCGGAGCCCGGTTTGCCCCGGGTACGCACCTCGCGTGCACCTTCGCCGGGGTGGGCACCTCGGCTGGGTTGCGCGCCCTGGTGCGCACCAAGGAGCGCTCCGAAGTGTGCTCCAAGGTGCGGCGTGCACGAAGTCGGAGCCCGGTTTGCCCCGGGTGCGCACCTCGCGTGCACCTTCGGCGGGGTTGCGCGCCCTGGTGGGCACCATGGTGCGCACCAAGGAGCGCTCCGAAGTGTGCTCCAAGGTGCGGCGTGCACGAAGTCGGAGCCCGGTTTGCCCCGGGTGCGCACCTCGCGTGCACCTTCGGCGGGGTTGCGCGCCCTGGTGGGCACCATGGTGCGCACCAAGGAGCGCTCCGAAGTGTGCTCCAAGGTGCGGCGTGCACGAAGTCGGAGCCCGGTTTGCCCCGGGTGCGCACCTCGCGTGCACCTTCGCCGCGGTGGGCACCATGGCGTGCACGAAGTCGGAGCCCGGTTTGCCCCGGGTGCGCACCTCGCGTGCACCTTCGCCGGGGTGGGCACCTCGGCTGGGTTGCGCGCCCTGGTGCGCACCAAGGAGCGCTCCGAAGTGTGCTCCAAGGTGCGGCGTGCACGAAGTCGGAGCCCGGTTTGCCCCGGGTGCGCACCTCGCGTGCACCTTCGCCAGGGTGGGCACCTCGGTGCGCACACCTTCTCAATGTTTTCTTGCCTTTTCTGGAAATTGGTGAAGGCAGCGCATCAAAGGTGCGCACCTCGGTGTGCTCCGAGGTGCGAACCCGAGAGCGCTCCGAGGTGCCCACGAAGTCGAAAGTCGGGTTAATTGCATTGTTTTCCCCGGGTGCGCTCCGAGGTGCGCAACATCGGCGCGCACCAAGGAGGGCTCCGAAGTGTGCTCCAAGGTGCGCACGATGGCGTGCACCTCTGGTGCGCACGATTCGGAGCTCGGTTTGACCGGGGTGCGCACACCTTGGCTGGGTTGCGCACCTTTTGTGCGCTCCAAGGTGCGCACGAAGTCGGAGCTCGGTTTGCCCCGGGTGCGCACCTTCGCCAGGGTGCGCACCTTGATGCGCACGCCTTGGCTGGGCTGCGCACCTTGGTGGGCGCCATGGTGCGCACCTTTCGTGCGCTCCAAGGTGCGCACGAAGTCGGAGCTCGGTTTGCCCCGGGTGCGCACCTTGGTGGGCGCCATGGTGCACTCCGAGGTGCCCAAGATTGGTGCGCACCAAGGAGCGCTCCGAAGTGCGCTCCAAGGTGCGCGCGAAGTCGAAAGTTGGGTTAATTGTCCGGTTTGCCTCGGGTGCGCACCTTGCGTGCACCTTCGCCAGGGTGGGCGCCTTGGTGCGCACACCTTGGCTGGGCTGCGCACACCTTGGCACCCGCGTTTCCTTCATTTTAAATTTTTTTTTTTTACAATCTCTCAAGTGGGAAATTCTATAATCTCAACTTTTTTTGCCTTTTCAGGAAACTTTTGAATGGAGCGCATCATTGGTGCGCTCCGAAGTGTGCTCCAAAGCTCTCTCCAGCTGCGTGCACCTGCCCCGGCCGCGCACCCGGCCCCGCCCAGCTTCGCTCACCTGTCCCGGGCGTCTGGTGCGGAACCTTAGAGTAAGAAACATCACCGTGCACCTTGGCCAACGTGCGCGACTCGACCGAGCGCGCACTGGCCGAGGTGCACACCGATTTCACCTGGGTGCGCGCGCAGCACCTCGGGCGCACCGGGGTGCGCGCACAACGCCCGGGTTGCACCGTGGCCTGTGTGCTCGGGGCGCCTCGGGTGCGCGCTCGGTGTCGCCCCCGCGCGCGCGGTAGTGCGGGCAGCGCACCCCGGCCCGGCCCGGCCCCGACGAGAACGCAAACGGGCAAAAGGTTTATTCAAATAGCATTGCGATGCCCGGCGAAAAACTAAAAAAGGGTGCAACACCGGGACTTCCCGGGAGGTCACCCATCCCAGTACTACTCCGGCCCAAGCGCGCTTAACTGCGGAGTTCTGATGGGATCCGGTGCACTAACGCTGGTATGATCGCACCCGTTATGAGCTTGTCGCAGTGTGTACTTAGCAAACCGCGACCCACGTGCGAATCCACCCCGGCCACCCACCCCCGTCGAGGTGCACACCCTCCCTCGCGAAGTGCGCCCCGTTCGCCAAGTGTGAGCCCTGCCCGGGTGCGCGCACCTTGCTAGGGCGTCGGGTGTGCACCCGGCCCGGCCTACGTGCGTGCACCTGTAGGGGGCGTCGTGTGCGTGCAGTGTCCCGTCTGCAACGCGGTGCCCACACACCACCTCGGGCGCAACGACCTGCGCTCACATGTGGGCCGAGTGCACCTTGGTGCATGTTCGGGGCGCCTCGGGTGCACGCTCGATCTTGCCCCGGTGCACCAAGGCGCTCGGTTTGCCCCGGGTGCGCACTTGGTGCAAGGTGGGCACCCAAAATAGGGATCAAGCACCAAAACACAAGTTTCGGGATGCAAAATGGGACCCAAGGACCACAAATGCGTTCCAAGACCCATGATGGGTCCACGAGAACAAAAATGTGTTCCGAGACTTAATAAACAAATATTGGGTTTTAGGAGAAGAAACATGCTCTGATGCCCAAAACGAGAATCGACCCCGAAAAGGCCACAGGCCAAAAGTGGGATGCGAGACAAAAAAAAATGGGACCCGAGGACCAAAATTGGGTTCCCAGGTCGAAGACAGGGCAACCGGACAAGAAACGACCTCTAAGGCTCGAAATGAGTCCCGACGACTAAAACTTGACAAGAAGCACCCATCAGGCACCCAACTCGACACCCATGGGATGCCGACCCACCCGGGCTTCCACCTAGCACACCTTGGCACCCACCCACCCTCGCACCCAACCTCGCACCCAACTTAGCACCTTTGAACCCACATTGGCACTCACCCTGACCCTGGCACCTTGGAACCCACATTGGCACTCACCTTGACCCTGGCACCCACCTTTGCACTCACCTTGGGACCCACCCTGGCTCCCACCTCGGCACCCACCCAGACACCCACCTTGGTTCCTTGGCACCCACCTTGGATCCTTGGCACCCACCCCGACACCCACCTTGGCACGCAACTTGGCTACTTGCCACCCACCTTGGCTCCTTGACGCCCACCCCGACAACCACCCCGTGACCTACCCTGGCTAGGGTTGGTGCACACCCACCCTGGTGCCCACCTTGGCACCCACCCTATGACCCACCTTGGCACGCACCTTAGTACCCACACCGTTACCCACCCTAGGACCCACCCCGTGACCCACCTTGGCCAGGGTGGGTGCCTTGGTGCGCACAACTTGCCTGGGCTGCACACCAGGGCGGGCTCAAGATGGCACCCGCGTTCCGTTTTTTTCACTATCTTTCAAAACGGAAATTTTAAAATCTCATTTTTTTCTTTTTTTTGCCTTTTCTGGAAATTAGTGAAGGCAGCGCATCAAAGGTGCGCAATGCTGGTGCGAACCCGGGAGCGCTCCGATGTGTGCTCCAAGGTGCGGCGTGCACGAAGTCCGAGCCCGGTTTGCCCCGGGTGCGCACCTCGCGTGCACCTTCGCCGGGGTGAGCACCTTGGCTGGGTTGCGCGCCCTGGTGCGTACCAAGGAGCGCTCTGAAGTGTGCTCCAAGGTGCGGCGTGCACGAAGTCGGAGCCCGGTTTGCCCCGGGTGTGCACCTCGGGTGCGCACCTCGCGTGCACCTTCGCTGCGGTGGGCACCTTGGCTGGGTTGCGCGCCTTGGTGGGCACCATGCAGTGCACGAAGTCGGAGCCCGGTTTGCCCCGGGCGCGCACCTCCGCCAGGGTGGGCACCTTGGTGCGCACAACTTGCCTGGGCTGCGCATCAGGAAGGGCTCAAGATGGCACCCGCGTTCCGTTTTTTTCACTATCTTTCAGAACGGAAATTTTAAAATATCGTTTTTTTTTGCCTTTTCTGGAAATTAGTGAAGGCAGCGCATCAAAGGTGCGCAACGCTGGTGCGAACCTGGGAGCGCTCCGATGTGTGCTCCAAGGTGCGGCGTGCACGAAGTCGGAGCCCGGTTTGCCTCGGGTGCGCCCTGGTGGGCACCATGGTGCGCACCAAGGAGCGCTCCGAAGTGTGCTCCAAGGTGCGGCCTGCACGAAGTCGGAGCCCGGTTTGCCCCGGGTGTGCACCTCGGGTGGGCACCTTGGTGCGCATGCCTTGCCTGGGCTGCGCACCAGGGCGGGCTCAAGATGGCACCCGCGTTCCTTTTTTTTCACTATCTTTCAAAACGGAAATTTTAAAATCTCATTTTTTTTTGCCTTTTTCTGGAAATTAGTGAAGGCAGCGCATCAAAGGTGCGCACCTCGCTGCCCACCACGGTGCGCAACGCCGGTGGGCACCCGGGAGTGCTTCGAAGTGTGCTCCAAGGTGCTGCGTGCACGTTGTCGGAGCCCGGTTTGCCCCGGGTGCGCACCTCGCGTGCACCTTCGTCGGGGTGGGCACCTTGGCTTGGTTTGCCCCGGCTGCGCTCCGAAGCGGGGTTATTGGAGCGCCGCCTCTTTTTTTGTCGGAGCGTTTGGTGGGGTTTCTCGCATTGGCTCTTCCGAGGCCCGGTTGCCACCCTGGCGCGCACGAAGTCGGAAGTAGGGTTAATTGCCCGGGTGCGCACCTTTGCCAGGGTGGCACCTTACCTGGGCTGCGCACCAGGGCGGGCTCAAGATGGCACGCGCGTTCCGTTTTTTTCACTATCTTTCAAAACGGAAATTTTAAAATCTCCTTTTTTTTTTGCCTTTTCTGGAAATTAGTGAAGGCAGCGCATCAAAGGTGCGCACCTCGCTGCCCACCTTGGTGTGCTCTGAGGTGCGCACCCGGGAGCGCTACGAAGTGTGCTCCAAGGTGCGGCGTGCACGTTGTCGGAGCCCGGTTTGCCCCGGGTGCGCACCTCGCCTGCACCTTGGCCGGGGTGGGCACCTTGGCTGGGTTTGCCCAGGGTGCGCTCCGAAGCGGGGTTACTGGAGCGCCCCCTCTTTTTTTGTCAGAGAGTTTGGTGGGGTTTCTCGCATTGGCTCTTCCCAGGCCCGGTTGTTGGGTGCGCTCCCACCCTGGCGCGCGCGAAGTTGGAAGTTGGGTTAATTGCCCGGGCGCGCACCTTCGCCAGGGTGGGCACCTTGGTGCGCAAACCTTGGCTGGGCTGCGCACCAGGGCGGGCTCAAGATGGCACCAGCATTCCCTTTTTCTCACTATCTTTCAAAACGGAAATTTTAAAATCTCGTTTTTTTTTTGCCTTTTATGGAAATTAGTGAAGGCATCGCATCAAAGGTGCGCACCTCGCTGCCCACCTTGGTGTGCTCCGAGGTGCCCACCACGGTGCGCAACGCCGGTGCGAACCCGGGAGCGCCCCGATGTGTGCTCCAAGGTGCGGCGTGCACGAAGTCGGACCCCGGTTTGCCCCGGGTGCGCACCTCGCGTGCACCTTGGTGCGCACACCTTGGCTGGGTTGCGCGGCCTGGTGGGCACCATGGTGCGCACCAAGGAGCGCTCCGAAGTGTGCTCCAAGGTGCGGCGTGCACGAAGTCGGAGCCCGGTTTGCCCCGGGTGCGCACCTTCGCCGCGGTGGGCACCATGGCGTGCACGAAGTCGGAGCCCGGTTTGCCCCGGGTGCGCACCTCGCGTGCACCTTCGCCGGGGTGGGCACCTCGGCTGGGTTGCGCGCCCTGGTGCGCACCAAGGAGCGCTCTGAAGTGTGCTCCAAGGTGCGGCGTGCACGAAGTCGGAGCCCGGTTTGCCCCGGGTGTGCACCTCGGGTGCGCACCTCGCGTGCACCTTCGCTGCGGTGGGCACCTTGGCTGGGTTGCGCGCCTTGGTGGGCACCATGCAGTGCACGAAGTCGGAGCCCGGATTGCCCCGGGCGCGCACCTCCGCCAGGGTGGGCACCTTGGTGCGCACAACTTGCCTGGGCTGCGCACCAGGAAGGGCTCAAGATGGCACCCGCGTTCCGTTTTTTTCACTATCTTTCAGAACGGAAATTTTAAAATCTCGTTTTTTTTTGCCTTTTCTGGAAATTAGTGAAGGCAGCGCATCAAAGGTGCGCAACGCTGGTGCGAACCTGGGAGCGCTCCGATGTGTGCTCCAAGGTGCGGCGTGCACGAAGTCGGACCCCGGTTTGCCCCGGGTGCGCACCTCGCGTGCACCTTGGTGCGCACACCTTGGCTGGGTTGCGCGCCCTGGTGGGCACCATGGTGCGCACCAAGGAGCGCTCCGAAGTGTGCTCCAAGGTGCGGCGTGCACGAAGTCGGAGCCCGGTTTGCCCCGGGTGCGCACCTCGCGTGCACCTTCGCCGCGGTGGGCACCATGGCGTGCACGAAGTCGGAGCCCGGTTTGCCCCGGGTGCGCACCTCGCGTGCACCTTCGCCGGGGTGGGCACCTTGGTGTGCAGACCTTGGCTGGGTTGCGCGCCCTGGTGGGCACCATGGTGCGCACCAAGGAGCGCTCCGAAGTGTGCTCCAAGGTGCGGCCTGCACGAAGTCGGAGCCCGGTTTGCCCCGGGTGTGCACCTCGGGTGGGCACCTTGGTGCGCATGCCTTGCCTGGGCTGCGCACCAGGGCGGGCTCAAGATGGCACCCGCGTTCCTTTTTTTTCACTATCTTTCAAAACGGAAATTTTAAAATCTCATTTTTTTTTGCCTTTTTCTGGAAATTAGTGAAGGCAGCGCATCAAAGGTGCGCACCTCGCTGCCCACCACGGTGCGCAACGCCGGTGGGCACCCGGGAGTGCTTCGAAGTGTGCTCCAAGGTGCTGCGTGCACGTTGTCGGAGCCCGGTTTGCCCCGGGTGCGCACCTCGCGTGCACCTTCGTCGGGGTGGGCACCTTGGCTGGGTTTGCCCCGGCTGCGCTCCGAAGCGGGGTTATTGGAGCGCCGCCTCTTTTTTTGTCGGAGCGTTTGGTGGGGTTTCTCGCATTGGCTCTTCCGAGGCCCGGTTGCCACCCTGGCGCGCACGAAGTCGGAAGTAGGGTTAATTGCCCGGGTGCGCACCTTTGCCAGGGTGGGCACCTTACCTGGGCTGCGCACCAGGGCGGGCTCAAGATGGCACGCGCGTTCCGTTTTTTTCACTATCTTTCAAAACGGAAATTTTAAAATCTCCTTTTTTTTTTGCCTTTTCTGGAAATTAGTGAAGGCAGCGCATCAAAGGTGCGCACCTCGCTGCCCACCTTGGTGTGCTCTGAGGTGCGCACCCGGGAGCGCTACGAAGTGTGCTCCAAGGTGCGGCGTGCACGTTGTCGGAGCCCGGTTTGCCCCGGGTGCGCACCTCGCCTGCACCTTGGCCGGGGTGGGCACCTTGGCTGGGTTTGCCCAGGGTGCGCTCCGAAGCGGGGTTACTGGAGCGCCCCCTCTTTTTTTGTCAGAGCGTTTGGTGGGGTTTCTCGCATTGGCTCTTCCCAGGCCCGGTTGTTGGGTGCGCTCCCACCCTGGCGCGCGCGAAGTTGGAAGTTGGATTAATTGCCCGGGCGCGCACCTTCGCCAGGGTGGGCACCTTGGTGCGCACACCTTGGCTGGGCTGCGCACCAGGGCGGGCTCAAGATGGCACCAGCATTCCCTTTTTCTCACTATCTTTCAAAACGGAAATTTTAAAATCTCGTTTTTTTTTTGCCTTTTATGGAAATTAGTGAAGGCATCGCATCAAAGGTGCGCACCTCGCTGCCCACCTTGGTGTGCTCCGAGGTGCCCACCACGGTGCGCAACGCCGGTGCGAACCCGGGAGCGCCCCGATGTGTGCTCCAAGGTGCGGCGTGCACGAAGTCGGACCCCGGTTTGCCCCGGGTGCGCACCTCGCGTGCACCTTGGTGCGCACACCTTGGCTGGGTTGCGCGGCCTGGTGGGCACCATGGTGCGCACCAAGGAGCGCTCCGAAGTGTGCTCCAAGGTGCGGCGTGCACGAAGTCGGAGCCCGGTTTGCCCCGGGTACGCACCTCGCGTGCACCTTCGCCGGGGTGGGCACCTCGGCTGGGTTGCGCGCCCTGGTGCGCACCAAGGAGCGCTCCGAAGTGTGCTCCAAGGTGCGGCGTGCACGAAGTCGGAGCCCGGTTTGCCCCGGGTGCGCACCTTCGCCGCGGTGCGCACCATGGCGTGCACGAAGTCGGAGCCCGGTTTGCCCCGGGTGCGCACCTCGCGTGCACCTTCGGCGGGGTTGCGCGCCCTGGTGGGCACCATGGTGCGCACCAAGGAGCGCTCCGAAGTGTGCTCCAAGGTGCGGCGTGCACGAAGTCGGAGCCCGGTTTGCCCCGGGTGCGCACCTCGCGTGCACCTTCGGCGGGGTTGCGCGCCCTGGTGGGCACCATGGTGCGCACCAAGGAGCGCTCCGAAGTGTGCTCCAAGGTGCGGCGTGCACGAAGTCGGAGCCCGGTTTGCCCCGGGTGCGCACCTCGCGTGCACCTTCGCCGCGGTGGGCACCATGGCGTGCACGAAGTCGGAGCCCGGTTTGCCCCGGGTGCGCACCTCGCGTGCACCTTCGCCGGGGTGGGCACCTCGGCTGGGTTGCGCGCCCTGGTGCGCACCAAGGAGCGCTCCGAAGTGTGCTCCAAGGTGCGGCGTGCACGAAGTCGGAGCCCGGTTTGCCCCGGGTGCGCACCTCGCGTGCACCTTCGCCAGGGTGGGCACCTCGGTGCGCACACCTTCTCAATGTTTTCTTGCCTTTTCTGGAAATTGGTGAAGGCAGCGCATCAAAGGTGCGCACCTCGGTGTGCTCCGAGGTGCGAACCCGAGAGCGCTCCGAGGTGCCCACGAAGTCGAAAGTCGGGTTAATTGCATTGTTTTCCCCGGGTGCGCTCCGAGGTGCGCAACATCGGCGCGCACCAAGGAGGGCTCCGAAGTGTGCTCCAAGGTGCGCACGATGGCGTGCACCTCTGGTGCGCACGATTCGGAGCTCGGTTTGACCGGGGTGCGCACACCTTGGCTGGGTTGCGCACCTTTTGTGCGCTCCAAGGTGCGCACGAAGTCGGAGCTCGGTTTGCCCCGGGTGCGCACCTTCGCCAGGGTGCGCACCTTGATGCGCACGCCTTGGCTGGGCTGCGCACCTTGGTGGGCGCCATGGTGCGCACCTTTCGTGCGCTCCAAGGTGCGCACGAAGTCGGAGCTCGGTTTGCCCCGGGTGCGCACCTTGGTGGGCGCCATGGTGCACTCCGAGGTGCCCAAGATTGGTGCGCACCAAGGAGCGCTCCGAAGTGCGCTCCAAGGTGCGCGCGAAGTCGAAAGTTGGGTTAATTGTCCGGTTTGCCTCGGGTGCGCACCTTGCGTGCACCTTCGCCAGGGTGGGCGCCTTGGTGCGCACACCTTGGCTGGGCTGCGCACACCTTGGCACCCGCGTTTCCTTCATTTTAAATTTTTTTTTTTTACAATCTCTCAAGTGGGAAATTCTATAATCTCAACTTTTTTTGCCTTTTCAGGAAACTTTTGAATGGAGCGCATCATTGGTGCGCTCCGAAGTGTGCTCCAAAGCTCTCTCCAGCTGCGTGCACCTGCCCCGGCCGCGCACCCGGCCCCGCCCAGCTTCGCTCACCTGTCCCGGGCGTCTGGTGCGGAACCTTAGAGTAAGAAACATCACCGTGCACCTTGGCCAACGTGCGCGACTCGACCGAGCGCGCACTGGCCGAGGTGCACACCGATTTCACCTGGGTGCGCGCGCAGCACCTCGGGCGCACCGGGGTGCGCGCACAACGCCCGGGTTGCACCGTGGCCTGTGTGCTCGGGGTGCCTCGGGTGCGCGCTCGGTGTCGCCCCCGCGCGCGCGGTAGTGCGGGCAGCGCACCCCGGCCCGGCCCGGCCCCGACGAGAACGCAAACGGGCAAAAGGTTTATTCAAATAGCATTGCGACGCCCGGCGAAAAACTAAAAAAGGGTGCAACACCGGGACTTCCCGGGAGGTCACCCATCCCAGTACTACTCCGGCCCAAGCGCGCTTAACTGCGGAGTTCTGATGGGATCCGGTGCACTAATGCTGGTATGATCGCACCCGTTATGAGCTTGTCGCAGTGTGTACTTAGCAAACCGCGACCCACGTGCGAATCCACCCCGGCCACCCACCCCCGTCGAGGTGCACACCCTCCCTCGCGAAGTGCGCCCCGTTCGCCAAGTGTGAGCCCTGCCCGGGTGCGCGCACCTTGCTAGGGCGTCGGGTGTGCACCCGGCCCGGCCTACGTGCGTGCACCTGGAGGGGGCGTCGTGTGCGTGCAGTGTCCCGTCTGCAACGCGGTGCCCACACACCACCTCGGGCGCAACGACCTGCGCTCACATGTGGGCCGAGTGCACCTTGGTGCATGTTCGGGGCGCCTCGGGTGCACGCTCGATCTTGCCCCGGTGCACCAAGGCGCTCGGTTTGCCCCGGGTGCGCACTTGGTGCAAGGTGGGCACCCAAAATAGGGATCAAGCACCAAAACACAAGTTTCGGGATGCAAAATGGGACCCAAGGACCACAAATGCGTTCCAAGACCCATGATGGGTCCACGAGAACAAAAATGTGTTCCGAGACTTAATAAACAAATATTGGGTTTTAGGAGAAGAAACATGCTCTGATGCCCAAAACGAGAATCGACCCCGAAAAGGCCACAGGCCAAAAGTGGGATGCGAGACAAAAAAAAATGGGACCCGAGGACCAAAATTGGGTTCCCAGGTCGAAGACAGGGCAACCGGACAAGAAACGACCTCTAAGGCTCGAAATGAGTCCCGACGACTAAAACTTGACAAGAAGCACCCATCAGGCACCCAACTCGACACCCATGGGATGCCGACCCACCCGGGCTTCCACCTAGCACACCTTGGCACCCACCCACCCTCGCACCCAACCTCGCACCCAACTTAGCACCTTTGAACCCACATTGGCACTCACCCTGACCCTGGCACCTTGGAACCCACATTGGCACTCACCTTGACCCTGGCACCCACCTTTGCACTCACCTTGGGACCCACCCTGGCTCCCACCTCGGCACCCACCCAGACACCCACCTTGGTTCCTTGGCACCCACCTTGGATCCTTGGCACCCACCCCGACACCCACCTTGGCACGCAACTTGGCTACTTGCCACCCACCTTGGCTCCTTGACGCCCACCCCGACAACCACCCCGTGACCTACCCTGGCTAGGGTTGGTGCACACCCACCCTGGTGCCCACCTTGGCACCCACCCTATGACCCACCTTGGCACGCACCTTAGTACCCACCCCGTTACCCACCCTAGGACCCACCCCGTGACCCACCTTGGCCAGGGTGGGTGCACCCACCCTGGTGCCCACCTTGGCACCCACCCATCCTAGCACCCAGCCTGTGACCGGGCTTGGAACCCAACCTTGCACCCGCACCCGTCTTGGCCAGTGTGGGTGCGCACCCATCCTGGCACCCACGTTGTGACACACCCTTTAACCCACGCACCCTAGCACCCACGTTGGCACCCACCTTGGAACCCAACCTAGCAACTTGGCACCCACCCCGTGACCCACCTTGGCATCCACCATAGCAGTCGCCGACTTGGCACCCACCTCGGCACCCACCTTGACACTTGTGGACCCACCTTGCCACTCACCCTAGCATCGACCCATCCTAGCACCCACCCTGGCACCTTTGCACCCTAGCACTCACCCATCCTAGCACCTAACCTGTGACCCACCTTGACACTCACCCTCGCACCCACCTTGGAACCCAACCTAGCACCCACCCACCCTGACACCAACCCTAGCACCTACCCACCCTTGCACCCACCCTGTGACCCATCTTGGCACCCACCCATCCTACCACTCAACCTATCACCCACCTTCTCACCCACCTTGGCATCCACCTTAGCACCCACCCACACTGGCACCTTGGCACCCACCTCGGGCAAGGTGGGTGCACACCCACCCTGGCACCCAATTTAGAACCCACCGAGCATGTTACCCACCTTGGCACCCACATTGCAGCCCACCCTAGTACCCACCCTATGACCCACATTGGCATCCACACCCTAGCACCCAGGCACCTCGACACCCGCCTTGACACCCACCCTAGCACTGAACCTGTGACCCACCTTGGAACTCACCCTAGAACCCACCCACCCTGTGAACCACCTTGGCATCCACCTTAGCACCCACCCACCTTGGCACCCACTCTAGCACTCACCCATCCTAACACCCAACTTGTTACCCACCTTGGCACCCGCCCTCGCGTCCACCTTGAAACCCACCCTAGCACCCACCCACGCAGGAGCCCACCTTGGCACCCAACCTAACACCCACGCATCCTGGCACCCAACTTGTGACCCACCTTGGAACCCACCCTAGTACCCACCTTTGAACCCACTATATCACCAACCCACCTTGGCACCCACCCTATGACCCTCTTTGGAATCCACCCTAGCACGCACCCACCCTGGCACCCACCATGGAGCGCACCCTAGCACCCACCCACCTCGGCACGCACCTCAACACCCACCTTGGTGTGCGCACTGCGCCAACCTCTCAAAGACCCTATGTGGTGCGCTCCAAAGTGTACACCTTTGGTGCGCTCCAAGGTGCGCACCTTTGGTGCACACCGAGGTGCACACCAAAGTGTGCACCGAGGTGAGCACCAAAGTGCACTCCAGGGTGCACACCAAGGCGTGCACCTTTGGTGCGGTCAATGCAAACGAATTCGGAAGTTGGGGTCGATGTCCTAATCGCTGCTGCAGACTACACGTATGAGAATCGGACAAATAGCTTTATATAGGGGAGGTGTTGCGTTTGATGGGTCGACTCCCCTGGTTGTGTGCACTGCACCAACTTCAAAGACCCTGTCTTGTTTAAGAAGTCAAAAGTTGGGGTGGATGTCCTAATCATTGCTGCAGTCTACGCATGTATGAGAATCAGACAAATAGCTTATATAGGGGAGGTGTTGCATTCGGTGGGTTGACTCCCCTGGTTGTGCGCACTGCGCCAACCTCAAAGACCCCGCATAGCAGAAGAAGTCGGAAGTCGGATTTTGGTGAGCACCAAGGCGTGCACCTTTGGTGCGGTCAACGCAGACGAATTCAGAAGTTGGGGTGGATGTCCTAATCGTTGTTGCAGGCTACACATGTATGAGAATCAGACAAATAGCTTATATAGGGGAGGTGTTGGGTTTGATGGGTCAACTCCCTTGGTTGTGCGCATTACGCCAACCTCAAAGACCTTGTTTTCGTTAAGAAGTCAAAAGTTGGGGTCAATGTCCTAATGGCTCCTGCAGGCTACACATGTATGAGAATCGGACAAATAGCTTATATAGGGGAGGTGTTGGGTTTGATGGGTCGACTCCCCTGGTTGTGCGCATTACGTCAACCTCAAAGACCTTGTTTTCGTTAAGAAGTCAAAAGTTGGGGTCGATGTCCTAATTGCTCCTGTAGACTACACATGTATGAGAATCAGACAAATAGCTTATATAGGGGAGGTGTTGGGTTTGATGGGTTGACTCCCCTAGTTGTTCGCATTACACCAACCTCAAAGACCTTGTTTTCGTTTAGAAGCCGAAAGTTGGGGTCGATGTCCTAATTGCTCCTGCAGGCTACGCATGTATGAGAATCAGACAAATAGCTTATATAGGGGAGGTGTTGGGTTTGATGGGTCGACTCCCCTGGTTGTGCGCATTGCGCCAACCTCAAAGACCCTGCATTGCGGATGAAGTCGAAAGTCAGAGTTTGGTGTGCTACAAGGTGTGGTCGAAGGTGCTCACCTAGGTGTGCACCTTTGGAGCACAGGAAAAGTGCCCTCCAAAAGTGCGCACCTTTGGAGTGCACAAAAGTGCCCTCCAAAAGTGCGCACCTTTGGAGCGCAGAAAAGTGCCCTCCAAAAAGTGCCCTCCAAAAGTGCGCACCTTTGGAGCGCAGAAAAGTGCCCTCCAAAAAGTGCCCTCCAAAAGTGCGCACCTTTGGAGCGCAGAAAAGTGCCCTCCAAAAAGTGCCCTCCAAAAGTGCGCACCTTTGGAGCGCAGAAAAGTGCCCTCCAAAAAGTGCCCTCCAAAAGTGCGCACCTTTGGAGCGCAGAAAAGTGCCCTCCAAAAAGTGCCCTCCAAAAGTGCGCACCTTTGGAGCGCAGAAAAGTGCCCTCCAAAAAGTGCCCTCCAAAAGTGCGCACCTTTGGAGCGCAGAAAAGTGCCCTCCAAAAAGTGCCCTCCAAAAGTGCGCACCTTTGGAGCGCAGAAAAGTGCCCTCCAAAAAGTGCCCTCCAAAAGTGCGCACCTTTGGAGCGCAGAAAAGTGCCCTCCAAAAAGTGCCCTCCAAAAGTGCGCACCTTTGGAGCGCAGAAAAGTGCCCTCCAAAAAGTGCCCTCCAAAAGTGCGCACCTTTGGAGCGCAGAAAAGTGCCCTCCAAAAGTGCGCACTTTTGGTGCGCACCAAGGCGCTGGTTCGGTCGTTGCAGGCGAGTTCGGAAGTTGGGGTCGATGTCCTGAGCGGAGGTGCAAACTACACAGGTGTCGGAATCGGACAAATAGCTTATATAGGGGAGGTGTATGCTTCGATGGGTCGACTCCCCAGGTTGAGCGCACCGCGCCAACCTCAAAGACCCTACGGTATGGATGAAGTCGGAAGTTGGGTCCGATGACCGATTCGATTAGTAGGTATGCTCATGAGGTCGGAATTTGGGTCCGATGACCTGCCATGTGCAGGAAGGCGAATGTTGACACTGTGCGTTGCAAGGTGCACACCAAGGCGCTGGTGCGGTCTTTTTAGTCGAGTTCGGAAGTTGGGGTCGATGTCCTGATCGGAGGTGCAAGCTACACAGGTGTGGGAATCGGACAAATAGCTTATATAGGGGAGGTGTATGCTTCGTTGGGTCGACTCCCCGGGTTGAGCGCACCGCGCCAACCTCAAAGACCCTACGGTATGGATGAAGTCGGAAGTTGGGTCCGATGACCGATTCGATATGTAGGCATACTCGCGAGGTCGGAATTTGGGTCCGATGACCTGCCACGTGCAGGAAGGCGAATGTTGGCACTGTGCGTTGCAAGGTGCGCACCAAGGCGCTGGTTCGGTCGTTGGAGGCGAGTTCGGAAGTTGGGGTCGATGTCTTGATCGGAGGTGCAAACTACACAGGTGTGGGAATCGGACAAATAGCTTATATAGGGGAGGTGTATGCTTCGTTGGGTCGACTCCCCGGGTTGAGCGCACCGCGCCAACCTCAAAGACCCTACGGTATGGATGAAGTCGGAAGTTGGGTCCGATGACCGATTCGATATGTAGGCATACTCGCGAGGTCGGAATTTGGGTCCGATGACCTGCCATGTGCAGGAAGGCGAATGTTGGGACTGTGCGTCGCAAGGTGCGCACCAAGGCGCTGGTGCCGTCGTTGCAGTCGAGTTCGGAAGTTGGGGTCGATGTCCTGGTCAGAGGTGCAAACTACACAGGTGTGGGAATCGGACAAATAGCTTATATAGGGGAGGTGTATGCTTCGATGGGTCGACTCCCTGGGTTGAGCGCACCGCGCCAACCTCAAAGACCCTACAGTATGGATGAAGTCGGAAGTTGGGTCCGATGACCGATTCGATACGTAGGCATATTGGCGAGGTCTGAATTTGTGTCCGATGACCTGCCATGCGCAGGAAGGCGGAATTTGGGTCCGATGACCGAGTTGATGGCGTGCCATGCGCAGAAAGGCGGAATTTGGGTCCGATGACCGAGTTGATGTTGATGGCCCGCCATGCACAGGAAGGCGGAATTTGGGTCCGATGACCGATTTGAAGGCGTGCCATACGCAAAAAGGCGGAGTTTGGGTCCGATGACCGAGTTGATATTGATGGCCCGCCATGCGCAGGAAGGCGGAATTTGGGTCCGATGACCTGACATACGCATGGAGTCCGACTCGGGGGCCGATGTTCGATTCGATGACTTGCATTGTGGGTAAAGTCGGAAGTTGTGGTCTTTGACCCGATTCGATGACCAGACTTCGGCTGCTTGAGAATCGGACAAATAACTTATATAGGGGAGGTAGTGTTCTCGAGCATCCTCCCCCCGTGCCCGTTTATGTCGATTGATGCTGGTGCTCGACTGGTTGGAGCGCTCGGATGCAAAAATCTTGCACCAGGATTTATCGATTGTGATGGACACGGCAAGTCTCCTGATTGCTATGCAGGAGCTCATCGTGAATCTCTATGCGGCCTTGGTATGGACTCGACCTGCGGAATGGTTCGGCAATGGTAGTCGCTCCAACACGTCCTTGCAATGGCCACAGAGGTGATTCGACTAGAGCTCCAGTCTAGCTTTTGGGTTGCTTGGCGGACTGGTATAGCCGCGATCGAGTTCCGGCCATGAACGTTTTAGATAGCTCTTGGGCTTTCTGGGACGGAAGTCGGAAGTTTGGGCTGTTGTCCGATTTGATGACCATTCTTCGGATGTGTGAGAATCGGACAAATAACTTATATAGGGGACTGTGTTGTCTCACGCAGCCCCCTCCGTGCCCCTCTATCTCGACCGATGTTGGTGCTTGAAAGGGTTGGGATCGCTCGGATTTATAAACGTGCACCACCATTTGTCGAGTGTGAGGGACGCGGCAGGTCTCCTAAATGCTATGCGGGCGCTCTCTGAGAATCTCTATCCGGCCTCGACACAGACTAGTCTTGCTGAATGGTTTGGCACTGGTAGTCGATCCAACACGTCGTTGTTGTGGCCGCCTAGGCGATTCGATTCGAGCCCCCGTCTAGCTTTTGGGTTGCTTGGCGGATTTTGCCCTATCCGCAAGTGAGCTCGGTCCCTAAACGTTCGAGAAACCCGATTGCTATGCGCCGACTCTCTTTCTTGCGAGCCTCCATCTAGCTTTTGGGTCTCTACGGAACGGAAGTCGGAATCTGGGACCGTTGTTTGATTCGACGAGGCAGACTACGGTTGTGCGAGAATCGGACAAATAACTTATATAGGGGAGGTGTTGACTGGAGCATTCTCCCCCGTGCCCCTCTAACTCGACCAATGCTGGCGCTCGAACGGTGGTAGCGCTCGGATTTTCATTGAGCGCCAGCATTGGTCGATTTAGAGGGGCATGCGAGATTCCCGAATGCTATGCGAGGGCTCTAACGGAAATGTCTATTGGTTTCGGTATGGATGCAATTGCGAGTGGTTCGGCAAAGGTAGTCGTTCCGATGCGTCCATGTCGTGGCCAAATCGATAATTCGATTTGAGCCCTCGTATAGCATTTGGGTCTCTCGATGTGATTCCGCATTCCAGTCCCTTTGGGCACTGCTTGAGCCGCATCCCAGGGGGTTCCCTTCCCAATAATCTGCCTCGCAACCCGATTGCTATGCGGTGAGGCTCCTCGGCCGCCTCGGAACTATCTGTGTATCAGACGCATCGCGGGATAAGGGGTTGGCAACGGTAGTCGCCCCAAGCGCGTCCGATGCTTGGACCATTCCGAGGCGGCCCTGAAGCCTCTTCCGTCTAGCCGTTGGGTCCTTCTCGCCGCATCCCTCGCCTCGCACCCCGATTGCTATGCGGTGAGGCTCCTCGGCCGCCTCGGAACTATCTGTGTATCGGACGCGTCGCGGGATAAGGGGTTGTCACTGGTAGTCGCCCCAAGCGCGTCCGATGCTTGGACCATTCCGAGGCGGCCCTGAAGCCTCTTCCGTCTAGCCGTTGGGTCCTTCTCGCCGCATCCCTCGCCTCGCACCCCGATTGCTATGCGGTGAGGCTCCTCGGCCGCCTCGGAACTATCTGTGTATCGGACGCGTCGCGGGATAAGGGGTTGTCATTGGTAGTCGCCCCAAGCGCGTCCGATGCTTGGACCATTCCGAGGCGGCCCTGAAGCCTCTTCCGTCTAGCCGTTGGGTCCTTCTCGCCGCATCCCTCGCCTCGCACCCCGATTGCTATGCGTTGAGGCTCCTCGGCCGCCTCGGAACTATCTGTGTATCGGACGCGTCGCGGGATAAGGGGTTGTCACTGGTAGTCGCCCCAAGCGCGTCCGATGCTTGGACCATTCCGAGGCGGCCCTGAAGCCTCTTCCGTCTAGCCGTTGGGTCCTTCTCGCCGCATCCCTCGCCTCGCACCCCGATTGCTATGCGGTGAGGCTCCTCGGCCGCCTCGGAACTATCTGTGTATCGGACGCGTCGCGGGATAAGGGGTTGTCACTGGTAGTCGCCCCAAGCGCGTTCGATGCTTGGACCATTCCGAGGCGGCCCTGAAGCCTCTTCCGTCTAGCCGTTGGGTCCTTCTCGCCGCATCCCTCGCCTCGCACCCCGATTGCTATGCGGTGAGGCTCCTCGGCCGCCTTGGAACTATCTGTGTATCGGACGCGTCGCGGGATAAGGGGTTGTCACTGGTAGTCGCCCCAAGCGCGTCCGATGCTTGGACCATTCCGAGGCGGACCCGAAGCCTCTTCCGTCTAGCCGTTGGGTCCTTCTCGCCGCATCCTTCGCCTCGCACCCCGATTGCTATGCGGTGAGGCTCCTCGGCCGCCTCGGAACTATCTGTGTATCGGACGCGTCGCGGGATAAGGGGTTGTCACTGGTAGTCGCCCCAAGCGCGTCCGATGCTTGGACCATTCCGAGGCGGACCCGAAGCCTCTTCCGTCTAGCCGTTGGGTCCTTCTCGCCGCATCCCTCGCCTCGCACCCCGATTGCTATGCGGTGAGGCTCCTCGGCCGCCTTGGAACTATCTGTGTATCGGACGCGTCGCGGGATAAGGGGTTGTCACTGGTAGTCGCCCCAAGCGCGTCCGATGCTTGGACCATTCCGAGGCGGACCCGAAGCCTCTTCCGTCTAGCCGTTGGGTCCTTCTCGCCGCATCCCTCGCCTCGCACCCCGATTGCTATGCGGTGAGGCTCCTCGGCCGCCTTGGAACTATCTGTGTATCGGACGCGTCGCGGGATAAGGGGTTGTCACTGGTAGTCGCCCCAAGCGCGTCCGATGCTTGGACCATTCCGAGGCGGACCCGAAGCCTCTTCCGTCTAGCCGTTGGGTCCTTCTCGCCGCATCCCTCGCCTCGCACCCCGATTGCTATGCGGTGAGGCTCCTCGGCCGCCTTGGAACTATCTGTGTATCGGACGCGTCGCGGGATAAGGGGTTGTCACTGGTAGTCGCCCCAAGCGCGTCCGATGCTTGGACCATTCCGAGGCGGCCCCGAAGCCTCTTCCGTCTAGCCGTTGGGTCCTTCTCGCCGCATCCCTCGCCTGGCACCCCGATTGCTATGCGGTGAGGCTCCTCGGCCGCCTTGGAACTATCTGTGTATCGGACGCGTCGCGGGATAAGGGGTTGTCACTGGTAGTCGCCCCAAGCGCGTCCGATGCTTGGACCATTCCGAGGCGGCCCCGAAGCCTCTTCCGTGTAGCCGTTGGGTCCTTCTCGCCGCATCCCTCGCCTCGCACCCCGATTGCTATGCGGTGAGGCTCCTCGGCCGCCTTGGAACTATCTGTGTATCGGACGCGTCGCGGGATAAGGGGTTGTCACTGGTAGTCGCCCCAAGCGCGTCCGATGCTTGGACCATTCCGAGGCGGACCTGAAGCCTCTTCCCTCTAGCCGTTGGGGCTTTCTCGCCGCATCCCTCGCCTCGCACCCTGATTGCTATGCTGTGAGGCTCCTCGGCCGCCTTGGAACTATCTGTGTATCGGACGCATCGCGGGATAAGGGGTTGGCAGTGGTAGTCGCCCCAAGCGCATCCGATGCTTGGACCATTCCGAGGCGGCCCTGCAGCCTCTTCCGTCTAGCCGTTGGGGCCATCTCGCCGCATCCCCCACCTCGCACCACGATTGCTATGCGGTGAGGCTCCTTGGCCGCCTCGGAACTATCTGTGTATCGGACGCATCGCGGGATAAGGGGTTGTCACTGGTAGTCGCCCCAAGCGCGTCCGATGCTTGGACTATTCCGAGGCGGCCCTGCAGCCTCTTCCGTCTAGCCGTTGGGGCCATCTCGCTGCATCCCCCACCTCCTCGGCCGCCTCGGAACTATCTGTGTATCGGACGCATCGCGGGATAAGGGGTTGGCAGTGGTAGTCGCCCCAAGCGCGTCCGATGCTTGGACTATTCCGAGGCAGCCCTGCAGCCTCTTCCGTCTAGCCTTTGGGGCCATCTCGCCGCATCCCTCGCCTCGCACCCCGATTGCTATGCGGTGAGGCTCCTCGGCCGCCTGGGAACTATCTTCGTATCGGACGCATCGCGGGATAAGGGGTTGTCACTGGTAGTCGCCCCAAGCGCGTCCGATGCTTGGACTATTCCGAGGCGGCCCTGTGGCCTCTTCCGTCTAGCCGTTGGGGCCATCTCGCCGCATCCCCCACCTCGCACCCCGATTGCTATGCGGTGAGGCTCTTCGGCCGCCTTGGAACTATCTTCGTATCGGACGCATCGCGGGATAAGGGGTTGTCACTGGTAGTGGCCCCAAGCGCGTCCGATGCTTGGACTATTCCGAGGTGGCCCTGCAGCCTCTTCCGTCTAGCCGTTGGGGCCATCTCGCCGCATCCCCCACCTCGCACCCCGATTGCTATGCGGTGAGGCTCCTCGGCCGCCTTGGAACTATCTTCGTATCGGACGCATCGCGGGATAAGGGGTTGTCACTGGTAGTCGCCCCAAGCGCGTCCGATGCTTGGACTATTCCGACGCGGCCCTGTGGCCTCTTCCGTCTAGCCGTTGGGGCCATCTCGCCGCATCCCCCACCTCGCACCCCGATTGCTATGCGGTGAGGCTCCTCGGCCGCCTTGGAACCATCTTCGTATCGGACGCATCGCGGGATAGGGGGCTGTCACTGGTAGTCGCCCCAAGCGTGTCCGATGCTTGGACCATTCCTAGGCGGCCCTGAAGCCTCTTCCGTCTAGCCGTTGGGGCCTTCCCGCCCCATCCCTCGCCTCGCACCCCCGATTGCTATGCGGTGAGGCTCCTCGGCCGCCTTGGAACCATCTGTGTATCGGACGCATCGCGGGATAAGGGGTTGGCACTGGCAGTCGCCCCAAGCGCGTCCGATGCTTGGACCATTCCGAGGTGGCCCTGAAGCCTCTTCCGTCTAGCCGTTGGGGCCTTCCCGCCCCATCCCTCGCCTCGCACCCCGATTGATATGCGGTGAGGCTCCTCGGCCGCCTTGGAACTATCTGTGTATCGGACGCATCGCGGGATAAGGGGTTGGCACTGGTAGTCGTCCCAATCGCATCCGATGCTTGGACCATTCCGAGGCGGCCCTGCAGCCTCTTCCGTTTAGCCGTCGGGGCCTTCCCGCCGCATCCCTCGCCTCGCATCCCGATTCCTATGCGGTGAGTCTTCTCGGCCGCCGCGGAACTATACCTGTTATTGCTACTGCATCCTTCGGCTGGTAACCTCCTCTGCCGCCTTGGAACGTTCTCTTTGTCGGACGCGTCGCGGGATAAGGGGTTGGCACTGGTAGTCGCCCCAAGCGCGCCCGATGCATAGACCGCTCCGAGTCGACCTTGCTTTCAGCCTCTCACATGCATAGACCTCTCTGAGTCGACCCTGCAGCCTCTCACGTTTAGCCTTTGGAATCTCGCCTCACAACATGATTGCTATCCTTGATGCATCCCTTGCCTCGAGCCCTGATTGCTTTCTTGGCTGCATCCCTCCTCTCCTCACAGCCCGGTTGTCATCACTGCTTCATCCGTCGCTTCATGCATTCTGGCTGCTGGGCCCTTCCCACCGCACACCTCGATTGCTATCTCTTCTGCATCACACACCCCGATTGCTATCTCTGCTACATCCCTCGGCTCTCACTTCTGCATCCTTCGCCTCACACCTCGATTGCTATCAATGCTGCATCCGTAACCTCACACCCCGATTGCTATGCGGGGAGGCTCCTTGGCCGCCTTGGAAATTTCTGTGTGTCGGACGCACCGCGGGATAAGGGGTTGGCACTGGTAGTCGCCCCAAGTGCGCCCGATTCTTAGACCGCTTCGAGGTGACCTCGTAGCCTCTTTCGTCCAGGCTTCCTGCCTTCAACGCCCTTTTTACACCTCGATTGCTATGCGCGGGCTCGTTGGCGTCTATCACCTCTCTGCGAAGAGTGGCACGATGATTGTTGGGGTAAATCGTAGCAGTCCGATCTCTGGCCTTGGGCCATTGTGAGGGCTGATCGATTTCCTGTGCGCATCTCGTGTTCGCCCAGTAACAGACTCGACGACTTGTAATCGGTCTTGTTCCCGATTGTTCCTGGAGGTAGTCTTCGGAACTCTTGGATTTGACCTGTCACTCGAACTGTCCTCTTCCGAGGA